>NC_083572.1:106939453-107094453 GCF_027579695.1 Neoarius graeffei
GAGAGGGAGGGAAGGAGGAGAGATGAGAGAGACAGGGAGGGAAGGAGGAGAGAGAGAGACAGGGAGGGAAGGAGAGAGAGAGACAGGGAGGGAAGGAGAGAGAGAGACAGGAGGAAGAGAGAGAGACAGGGAGGGAAGGAGAGAGAGAGACAGGGAGGGAAGGAGAGAGAGAGACAGGGAGGGAAGGAGAGAGACAGGGAGGGAAGGAGAGAGACAGGGAGGGAAGGAGAGAGAGAGGACAGGGAGGGAAGGAGAGAGACAGGGAGAGGAGGGAGAGGAGAGAGAGAGAGAGAGGAGGGGAAGAAGAGAGAGAGAGACAGGGAGGAAGGAGAGAGACAGGGAGGGAAGGAGAGAGACAGGGAGGGAAGGAGAGAGACAGGGAGGAAGAGAGACAGGGAGAGAGACAGGAGGAGGAGAGAGAGAGACAGGAGGGAAGGAGAGAGAGAGACAGGGAGGGAAGGAGAGAGAGAGGGAGGGAGGGAAGGAGAGAGAGAGAGAGACAGGGAGGAAGGAGAGAGAGAGAGACAGGGAGGGAAGGAGAGAGAGAGAGACAGGGAGGGAAGGAGAGAGAGAGAGAGAGACAGGGAGGGAAGGAGAGAGAGAGAGAGACAGGAGGGAAGGAGAGAGAGAGAGAGAGAGACAGGGAGGGGAAGGAGAGAGAGAGACAGGGAGGAAGGAGAGGAGAGAGAGACAGGGAGGGAAGGAGAGAGAGAGAGAGACAGGGAGGGAAGGAGAGAGAGAGAGAGACAGGGAGGGAAGGAGAGAGAGAGAGAGACAGGAGGGAAGGAGAGAGAGAGAGACAGGGAGGGAAGGAGAGAGAGAGACAGGGAGGAAGGAGAGAGAAGAGACAGGGAGGGAAGGAGAGAGAGAGAGAGACAGGGAGGGAAGGAGAGAGAGAGAGAGACAGGGAGGGAAGGAGAGAGAGAGAGAGAGAGAGAGACAGGGAGGGAAGGAGAGAGAGAGACAGGGAGGGAAGGAGAGAGAGAGGACAGGGAGGGAAGGAGAGAGAGAGAGAGAGACAGGGAGGGAGGAGAGAGAGAGAGAGACAGGGAGGGAAGGAGAGAGAGAGAGAGGACAGGGAGGGAAGGAGATAGAGAGAGAGACAGGGAGGGAAGGAGATAGAGAGAGAGAGACAGGGAGGGAAGGAGAGAGAGAGGGAGGGAGGGAAGGAGAGAGAGAGGGAGGGAGGGAAGGAGAGAGAGAGGGAGGGAGGGAAGGAGAGAGGAGAGAGAGACAGGGAGGGAAGGAGAGAGGAGAGAGACAGGGAGGGAAGGGAGAGAGAGAGAGAGAGAGACAGGGAGGGAAGGAGATAGAGAGAGAGACAGGGAGGGAAGGAGATAGAGAGAGAGAGACAGGGAGGGAAGGAGAGAGAGAGGAGGGAGGGAAGGAGAGAGAGAGGGAGGGAGGGAAGGAGAGAGAGAGGGAGGGGAGGGAAGGAGAGAGAGAGAGAGACAGGGAGGGAAGGAGAGAGGGAGAGAGACAGGGAGGAGGAGAGAGAGAGAGAGAGAGAGACAGGGAGGAAGGAGAGAGAGAGAGAGAGAGAGACAGGGAGGAAGGAGAGAGGGAGAGAGACCAGGGAGGGAAGGAGAGAGAGGAGAGACAGGGGAGGGAAGGAGAGAGAGAGAGAGAGAGAGGAGACAGGGAGGGAAGGAGAGAGGGAGAGAGACAGGGAGGGAAGGAGAGAGAGAGAGACAGGGAGGAAGGAGAGAGAGAGAGACAGGGAGGGAAGGAGAGAGAGAGAGACAGGGAGGGAGAGAGAGAGAGACAGGTAGGGAAGGAGAGAGAGAGACAGGTAGGGAAGGAGAGAGAGAGACAGGGAGGAAGGAGAGAGAGAGAGGTAGGGAGGGAAGGAGAGAGAGAGGTAGGGAGGGAAGGAGAGAGAGAGGTAGGGAGGGAAGGAGAGAGAGAGTAGGGAAGGAGAAAGAGGTAGGGAAGGAGAGAGAGAGTAGGGAAGGAGAGACGAGAGAGAGACAGGGAGGGAAGGAGAGAGAGGGACAGGGAGGGAAGGAGACAGGACATCTAGGGAGGAGAGAGAGAGAAGGAGACTTTTTTAAACCACCTTTAATTACTCCATTGTTTTCATGTGTATGTTTTCTTTCACAAGAAATAAAACACATAATGGAGAAAATAAAAAAGGTACACAAGTCTCATCTCATCTCATTATCTCTAGCCGCTTTATCCTGTTCTACAGGGTCGCAGGCGAGCTGGAGCCTATCCCAGCTGACTACGGGCGAAAGGCGGGGTACACCCTGGACAAAGTCACCAGGTCATCACAGGGCTGACACATAGACACAGACAACCATTCACACTCACATTCACACCTACGCTCAATTTAGAGTCACCAGTTAACCTAACCTGCATGTCTTTGGACTGTGGGGGAAACCGGAGCACCCGGAGGAAACCCACGCGGACACGGGGAGAACATGCAAACTCCACACAGAAAGGCCCTCGCCGGCCACGGGGGCTCGAACCCGGACCTTCTTGCTGTGAG
The DNA here is from genome assembly GCF_027579695.1 of Neoarius graeffei. Taxonomy (NCBI): domain Eukaryota; kingdom Metazoa; phylum Chordata; class Actinopteri; order Siluriformes; family Ariidae; genus Neoarius; species Neoarius graeffei. The sequence continues at coordinate 106,941,945 of NC_083572.1, forward strand.
GCGACAGCGCTAACCACTACACCACCGTGCCGCCTGCACCAATAACTCAATCAATAAAATGTTTTAATCTATTTGATAAAAACCTTGGAGAGGATCTTAAAGTCCGTACATAAAAGAGCTACAGTTCTTTAAAAGAGCTAGGTCTCCCTTCTTGGGCAGCAGTGAAAGAACTGCTCGCCTACAGGAAGCTGCAAGTCTCCCTTTTTAAAAACACTCTTAAAAACGGCCAAACGGTCCCGTCCCAGTATCATCCAGAAGTGTTTAAAAAAGTCCGAAGGAAGACCATCTAGTCCTGGAGCCTTGCCTGGTGCCATCTGGGACACTGCAGCAGTCAGCTCATCTAAAATGATTTCTGTGTTCAGAGTGTTCTGGTCTTCTAAGCTCAGTTGAGGAAGCCCTTGCAGAAGCTCTGCAGCACAGTCCATGTCACAGCTGCCCACACTGAATAATTCCATATAAAACTCCACTGTGAGCTTCCTCATCTCGGCTGGGTCTGTAGTGATGTTTCTATCAGAACGACGAAGACAAACCATTTGTTTCCTCTGAACAGCAGATTTCTCCAAGTTAAAAAAGAAAGAAGTTGGGGTGCATCCATGTCTTGGAGGTCTAATTAAAACATGCTCGGACTAGTGCTCCTTTAGCTCTGTCCTGCAGAAGGGGAGTCGAGTTCCTTGCCTTTTAAAAAATTAGCCCATCATTTTTTTGGTTGATCAGATTGCGAGGTAAAGAAAATTTTTTCCTAGTCTCTTATTTCCTCTTCCAGTTTCTGGACAGTTCTCTGGATCTTGGCTGTGGGAATTAAAAGAAATTTCCTCTTCCAGTTTCTGGACAGTTCTCTGGATCTTGGCTGTGGGAATTAAAAGAATACTGCTGGCAAAACACTCTAATTTGGGCCTTTCCTACCTCCCACCACTTCAAGAGTGAAGGAAAAGTTTCCTCTGGAGCTCCAATAGTTCCAAAATAATTTAAATTTTTTACAAAAATTAAGATCATGCAATAACTTAACATTAAAATGCCAAAAGGACTTTGGTTTTTCTGTGGGAAATTAAAAGACTAAGTGATGATCTGTAAAAACAACAGGGGAGATCTGGCAGTCAATAACTCTTAAAATAAAAGGTGCAGAAATATAAAATCTGTCCAGCCTTGCTGCACAGACTCTACCGTCAGATATTTTCACCCATGCGTATTGTCGGACTGAAGAGCGCTCCATTCTCCACACGTCAACCAGATCGGTTCTCTTTAAAAAGTGAGATTAAATGGACAAGGAGTGAATGTGTGGTTCCTCTCCAGTCCTATCTAATGGAAAGTCTGTGCAGCAGTTCCAGTCTCCCCCCATTAAAACACACTCCCCTGGATCATTACAACTTCACTTCTCTTCTAACGCTTCACGTTCAGAGCCTTGGTTTGGTGCAGAAACATGAATAAAACTAAGAGTAAAATCCTGTATTTTAACTTTTACCATAAGAACTCTACCCTTCACTAACTCTGTACTGAACACGATGTTTATATCTAAAACAGGAGAGAATAAAATCGCAACTCCTGCACTAAAATTTGTCCCATGACTAAGAACATATTGTCCATTCCACCATAAATCCCAGGCTATTTTATTCGACTCATCACTATGCGTTTCCTGTAATAAAATAATATCCAGTTTTTTCTGTCTAACTACTTTAGATAATAAACTCTTTTCTGTTCATCTCTTCCCCATTTATATTTAAAGACGCGACTCTTAAAGGACATGGGACATGAAACATAAATGCACGCTATATCAGTTTCTTTTCATTAAAAATATGAAATAATTGCATCAACAAATACAAAATCATCTATTAAATTCAGCAAAATCGTTATATTCGTGATGATTATATGGCATTTCTGCTCGAGCTCCGATATGCATGTTTTACAACCGGAAGAGCCGCTGTCACGTGATCATACGTCACAAAAACTTTCGGGTACAGCACAAGCGGGTAGATGAATATGGAGAAGTGTGAATCGTGATGATGACGAATGCGACAAAATAGTTTTTGTGTCTTGGATGACAAGAAAATTGTTTCGTTTTTAGAGTGTTTAACGTACATTGAACATCATGGTGTATTGCGACCTCCCAGTCAGTCAGACGCGCTGTCACTCCTGTTAGCAACGTAGCTAGGCTCAGCATGGCCAATGGTATTTTTTGGGGCTGTAGTTAGATGCGACCAAACTCTTCCGCGTTTTTCCTGTTTACATAGGTTTATATGACCAGTGATATGAAACAAGTTCAGTTACACAAACTGAAACGTAGCGATTTTCTATGCTATGGAAAGTCCGCACTATAATGACAGGCGTACTAACACCTTCTGCGCGCTTCGACAGCGCATTGATACCTTCACTCGGAGTTGTACCATTATTTTTTAGACAGGGCGGATGGACCAGGGCATTCGCCCGCCTGGCCGTGCCCGACGAGGAGCGCTCTCGGCCGGCTTGGGAGGCAGACGGCAGCCCCTCCTGGAAGTGTGGTTTTACCATGGGCCTCATGCAGAAAAACGCCGAAGTGCATTCGCTAAGCGACTGAAAGCCGAGGTAAGGATTAGTATTATAATTTTGGGTGCATCAATTATTGATTATCATAATTCTGACTTGTTTCGCCATTTTGAATGTTTTCATCTCGGACTCTGGAAGCATTGTATCTCAATCAATCTCGAAAAATATCAGCAAAAAAAAAAAAAAAACATAGCTTGCAACGGACTTTAGCTAGATCTATGATGAACTTTCAATGGATGATACAAAAATAATACTTCTTTCAACAGATCATTAGCCTTTGAGCAGAATTGTTTTTAACTTACCAGGAAGTGTTATCCAGCCAACCGCTTTCAGTTTCATGAGGGCTGAATGAACTCTCACTCTCAGAATCATCTGACCCGTCAGAGTAAAGACAAGATCCATGTTCATGTGAATTTCCTGCTATCGGTTCGAATTGATAGGGTCTAACTTCACATCTCTGTGAAACATCGGGAATGCCACTGTCGATGGTGTCCATTTCGGTAACCTGTTTACATTAGATTCCCAAGCGCTGGCTCCTTGGAAAGTTTTTGTGACGTCACGGGTCACGAACGAATCATTGTTTTACACTGATGTATAAAAAAGTTGAATAATGTGATGATTTTCACATTTTTGACGCCCTGCAGTGATTTAGATGGCATTTCTTATGTCCTTTATACATAATTATACCCAGAAAAAAATCCATGTCCCATGTCCTTTAACCCCTGCATACTGAACGATAAAAGACAGAAATGTAAAGAGACAGATAAAAAGAACCAGTAGAGATAAAACACCCAGTGCCGCACGGTCATTAAAAACTTTTATTTTCTCGTTTTCATTTTCTTAATCATTCTACTTTTGGACTCCTTTAACCTTTTCCTCAGACCAGTAACGTGCTTTTTTAACCGATAGCGTTTTTTTTTTTTTTTCCATCTAGTAAATCCATTCCCACAACTCTTTGAAGTGTGGTAACTGATCTAATCAATTTTTCAATATTGGGAAAATAATCTTTAACATTTGCTTTTTTTCCAAAGGTTTCATCCAAAAAACTATTGATTTCCTCGAGTGAATAGAGGTCCTCGCTTTGGGAAATACTGTCTGTTACAGAAACCGAGTCAGAGTCACAGTCCATGTCAGTCACATTGTCACCATAACAGCGGTCCGGCTTCGTCACGTCTTCTGTCTCACAGTCGGGTCTGACAGCCTCCTGTGAGACCGGAGACTCCTCGTTCTGCTCAGACCCCCCTACACCGACCTCTCCTGGCTCCACCCTGCTCTGTTCAGCCTCCATCAGCTCCGCTGAAACACTGCTTCCAGTCTCCATAGCTCCAGGCGCAGAGCTGCCAGACTCAACCTGAGCGGATGGAGCAGATTCTGATGGCGTTGGCCAACCACTGTTCACCTCCTCGCTGTCAGTCACACCAGTCACTCTACTGTCCCCCTCCTCACCGTCAGTCACAACAGCTTCACCGCTGTTCACCTCCAACACTGTCAGTCACTTTGCTGCCCTCCTCCACATCATCAGTCACAACATCCACACCGCTGTTCACTTCCTTACCATCAACCACCCCGCTGACCCCCTCCCCCCTTTCAGTCACACCAACCACCCCGCTAACCCCCTCTCCACCGTCAGTCACACCAACCACCCCACTGACCCCCTCCCCACGGTCAATCACACCAACCACTCCGCTGTCCCCCTCCACACGATCAGTCACACCAACCACCCCGCTGTCCCCTTCCACACGGTCAGTCTCCGCAGTCACCCCGCTCTCAGTCCCGTTCCTTCCCCTTTCCTCACTGACAGTCCCAGCAGCAGAAGGCGGCTCTGCTCCCCACTGTCTGTGAGGACGCGACCCGCTTGTGTCCCACATCCCCACACTCAAAACATTTCATGCTCCCCGAACTCGCATACACCATGTAAAACCCTTCCTCGTGTTTCACACAGAAGGAAACTTCCAGTGTTTGAGTCGGGGACTCCAGAAACAAACACTTGTCTCCATAGAGACTGAACGTGTTTTAGTTTATCACTTTTACAGTCCAAACTCGCCGTCCGGAATCCGCTCGCCAATTTCCCAAAGCGCTTCAGTTCTCGCTCCAGCGCCTCGTTGGGAATAAACGGAGGGACTCCGGACACGGTGACCCGGACAGAGGGCACCGCCAGCGGGGAAACTTGTATAAACTCATCATTTATATTTTACTCTCTACGAGTTGATTAACAAGTTCCTGATGTTTCATAAACACCACCGCTTTATTCATGCGGGAGGCGCACACGATGTTACCATAACCCACCTGTGTTCCGACCGCGAGCAACACCTGCTCTACCGGAACCGTAGGTTGTGGCGCCACCCTTACTCCATGCTTCAAGGACTGGGGCAGCGTCCCGGAGGACACCATCCCCACCAAACAGCCAACAAATAAACACCACCACCACCACACACACAAAAAAAACCCCCACTAAACCACACTACCAATAACTACAAAATACTCAGAAATTAAACACAAGAAAAAAAGTTTAGAAAGGAAAAATCGCAAACTCTCAGCCAACGCTCACCACACCCTCCACCAGCAAACTCCCAGCATGCAGTGCAGAGAGAGAGAGAGAGAGAGAGAGACACACACACATGGGGAGGGAGAGAGAGAGACAGGGAGGGAGAGAGAGAGACAGGGAGGGGGGGAGGGAGAGACAGGGAAGGGGGAGAGAGAGACAGGGAAGGGGGGAGAGAGAGACAGGGAAGGGGGGAGAGAGAGACAGGGAGGGGGAAGAGAGAGACAGGGAGGGGGGAGAGAGACAGGGAGGGGGGAGAGAGACAGGGAGAGAGAGAGATAGAGAGAGACAGGGAGAGACAGGGAGAGAGATAGAGAGAGACAGGGAGAGACAGGGAGAGAGATAGAGAGAGACAGGGAGAGACAGGGAGAGACAGGGAGAGAGATAGAGAGAGACAGGGAGAGACAGGGAGAGAGATAGAGAGAGACAGGGAGAGAGATAGAGAGAGACAGGGAGACAGGGAAGTAGAGAGAGAGAGAGAGAGAGAGGGAGAGACAGGGAGAGAGAGAGAGAGAGAGATAGAGACAGGGAGAGAGATAGAGAGAGACAGGGAGAGAGAGAGAGACAGGGAGACAGGGAAGTAGAGAGAGAGAGAGGGAGAGAGGGAGAGACAGGGAGAGAGAGAGAGAGAGACAGGGAGACAGGGAAGTAGAGAGAGAGAGAGAGAGAGAGGGAGAGACAGGGAGAGAGAGAGAGAGAGAGAGAGAGAGAGATAGAGACAGGGAGAGAGATAGAGAGAGACAGGGAGAGAGAGAGAGACAGGGAGACAGGGAAGTAGAGAGAGAGAGAGGGAGAGAGCGTGCGTGAGAGAGAGAGAGAGAGAGAGCGTGCGTGAGAGAGAGAGAGAGAGAGAGAGAGAGAGAGAGAACATGCTGATTGCTCTGTCTTGTTCAGTCGACTGGTCAGTGCTGTGTGGGCGGGGCTTTACGTCTCTGTCCCGGACTGAGAGTCCATGAGCTCAGTGTGTTCAGCAGTGTGATGTCAGAGCGCCCAAAACACACAACACACACTTCACCTCAGACTCCACCAAAGCGTGCCCTTTTCCTGACGGGGTAAAGCAGTGCTAGCACCGCGCTGCGTGTGACGGCGGGCTCGGCGCCGCGCTGCGTGTAACGGCGGCCTCGGTGCCGCGCTGCATGTAACGGCGGCCTCAGCACCGCCCACAGCGGGGAAACGAGTGGAAAAGACACTGAGATGAGTTTCACAGGGTCGTGTGTTCATGTGCAGATTATTTACACTCGCTGCTGAAGCTACATGATGAAGCCAAACTGCTTGGAGACTCGCTTAAAGGAGCAACAGAACGTAAAACAGGAGTGAAATAATAGTAATAAGCAGTTTACATAAATAAATACGAGTACTTTACATATTCTACTGTCACATTTTCTGCGTACAGGCCGAGCTCACCTGGTTTACTCTGTGTATTACACATCACCGCCCCGGACAGGAGAGTCAGTCACGATCCCTTACACTTTTATATCTTTCAGGGTTTGTTGAAAATCACCATTTTGAGAGTAACATCAATAAAGTTCCAACAAAACCAGTTCAATCGGGGCAGCAATTAATAAACGTTAATGCCGACCCGTGCTCAAAGGTAAATTCAACGAGAAATAAAATCAGTAAAAGACTCGGAGGGTTCTCTGCACTCGCTCGAACTGGATTATGAAGTCTGAATTTGATCAAAGCGTTGAGATCGGATATAGTTCTCCAAGAAGCTTAGTCAAAAGGTATTACACTTATTATTAACTTCTTATATTTATTAGCCTTGTATCATCCACATCTTAGTCACCAGCAGGCTGAGGAACAGAATAACGCAGGGATGAGAATTTTCCGCCGATTGGCGGATTTCCGACTTTTTCAGACCAAAATGATCATTTTTGAGATCGATGTAAATCCGTTGAGAATTTTTTTTTTTGGGGGGGGGGGTATGATTAACGATCTGTGGTCACCTTATAACGCAGACATCCCAAGTGTCCCAGAAGTTCCGGGAGTCTCCTGCATATTGATAGAAGCGAGCAAGAGTGTGCGCGCGCAACATTAAGGTCTGCATCACGCATCTTAGAATGTGCGTGTGCGAGGGGGTGCGCAAGGGAGACTGTGTGCAGTGTTGCCAGATACTGCTGACGTTTTCCAGCCCAAAATATGTTCAAAACCCGCCAAAATGCACTTAAAACCACCCAATCTGGCAACACTGCCTGTGTGCCTGTTCATGTAGCGCATGCCAGACAAAGAGCATCTTGATTGGGTTACTCAGCAAAATAAGCCAATCAGCTTTCAGTGTGGGCGGGCTTTTATCTCTTTTCTCGAGGACCGGAGTTTTCAGTTGAGTCAGTGCAGCCGACAGGATCGGCATGGCAGAGACAGCGCGCGCCCCAAAAAATATATATCAATTACATGTCATATATAAGTGTGTATCTTTTATAAATGAGGTTAGCTTATCTAATGTAGCGTGTTGGGGAGAATCATAGTATCATATCTATATTTCTGATAAAATTTTAGGTATGATAGCATGTATAACTCTCCTACAGTACTTATTGCTCATTTCATGGGGGAGGAATTGCTGGCATGTGCCGCGCGGGAGCGTCTGCCCACATTTTTTAGGCCGAGATGAAGTTATAGTTTTTGATTTAAAAAAAAAATTTCCAATGTGTAATGCCCATTGTACATGCCTGTTCTTTAACTCAAAATCACCATCTTGATCTTAAAATTGACCGTATGGTATCTGTATTACATTCCACAACATCCTGTCCAGATAAAACCTAGTTAGTACACACAGCAGTTGAAAGGGAAGTGATTAGTGATGTTGAATGTTGCCTGCTTAATATGCAAGACCTCCTGCTACCATGATAACGTCAGAAGAAAGCTTAAGAGAATTATATGACAGAACTTTTTTCTGGTTTGCACTTCATTGTAAAGGATTAGAGTATTCAAAGACATGAATAGCAAAAATGCAGAAATATAATACTGTCGAGCTCGTTTATATTAAAAGGTGCATTGATTTTTTTGAAATCATCAAATGTGAATTGATTAAAAACAAGTCTCTTGTACCATATTAATCATTTTCACCTGGGAGTCCACCAAGAAGGGGAATTTATTTCCAAATACATTGCAAATTTTTGCTGATAAAATTAATGGTTTTGGGGTAAAAAAAAAAAGCCAAAAATCATTAGTCCCATGGGCCCCCCCCCCCCCCAGTTTTTTCAGACTTTTAAAATATTTTTCATTCTCATCCCTGATAACGTCACACATGTCAATCTATACGGATTGTCCAGAAATTATACGGATTTTAGCTCATTTCAAGGGCGTACAAACAAAGTCTTACGGATTTTCAGTATTTTCTGACACAAATTTATTTTGTGTATCTTACTTGAACATCATCAGCTGATCGTTGCAAAAACATACAAAAGCTTGATTTATTGAGGTTTTTCACCTGACGTCACAGGGTCACGTGACGCCCCGGTGTCCGCCATTTTGAAGGTCAAGCTAGCTAATGTCAACAACATCATAGCTGGTATGTTACTGTAGCAATGTTTACGTTCAGTCATTTGGATGACTGTTAAAACCTTTCAGTCTCAAGTTTTTCCTTTACTGGATTTACTAGTTTACTGTAATTATGATCCGGCAGCTATTTACACCGGATCCAGTATAAATAGCTGCCGGAGCGCGCTCCGGCTTGCTCCCCCTCAAATTAAGCAGCGCACTCCGGCTTGCTCCCGGAGTGCTCCGGCCGAGGTTCCGGAGCGCGCTCCGGCAGCTATTTACACTGGATCCGGTGTAAATAGCTGCCGGATCATAATTACAGTAAACTAGTAAATCCAGTAAAGGAAAAACTTGAGACTGAAAGGTTTTAACAGTCATCCAAATGACTGAACGTAAACATTGCTACAGTAACATACCAGCTATGTTGTTGACATTAGCTAGTGCTAACAGCTAGCTGCTAGTACACTGCTACAACACAGACACCGACCCTAATAATACAGTTCTTGGTCATTGCCTGGTAACAGCAAATTTATAACGGGCCATGTCTCAACAGACTAAGAAGTTATTTCAATGGCATTTAATAACATTTTGTTTATCCTGAGGACCGAAAGTAAATGAAAATGTGAACAAACCTTAGCTGTAATAAGATGGCGACCACCGGCTCCAGGGACGACCCGCTGATGTAGGCATGTTACCCAGCCTGACCCAAAATATCTGTAGGCATCCAAACTCTTATACGCTTTCAGATCAATACCTGTGTATGGCGATGGGTTTTTAACGACATAGGTATACAGATCATGTGGGCCGAAGTCAGGTAAAGACGAGGGCTTCGTGTACTTCCGTACGTCAGTGAACAATCCTGGTGGAAGCAGGTAAACGTCGTTCTCTAAGCCTGCTAACCTCAAATTTTGCAAATACCTCTCCCTCTGCTCGCCCTGTAAATGCCCTACGTCGCTGGATACTGAAGGTGTTTTCTGCATCTCGCTCCTTTTTCTTTTATGTTTTTCGCCTTCCTCGCATTCAAACTGATTCGAGCCGTGACGTCCAAAATGGCAGCCTAACGATGCATCATATGACTTGGTCACGTGGGTGAAAAACCTCAATTGACAAAGACCAGCGTGTATGCAGGGGCAGATAACCCAGACTGTGTGAAACCGGATGTTTATTCCTCAAGCCTCGTGCAGTATCGCGACTGTGAGACTTCGCTCGTTCCGGTCATGCGCACGATCTGCATTTAAACGCGCCAAACGGTCATTGTTCGAACGATTTTCTCATTGTTTAAACCTGAGAGATTTTGAATAGCGTCTGCTGAGTGAAAGAATGGGAACACCGAGAAAGAAAATGAGATACGGCGGGCGGTATCTTCCTGAATGGAAGGAGACATTTAACGGCGTCATTGTTCAGGCGAAAAATGAGGAGTATGCGCACTGCACAGTTTGTGTGCGAGATATAAAAGTCGCGGCGTCTGGAGTTTACGACGTGAGGTCTAAACTACATCAGCGAAATCTGCACCAGAAACAGAATCGGCCGCAAATGATGTTTGCAAAGCCTAAGACCGATGATCAACCAACAAGTGTAATAAGAGCAGAAGTTACCGTACGATCTGTAATTTTATTCTCATCTCATCTCATTATCTCTAGCCGCTTTATCCTTCTACAGGGTCGCAGGCAAGCTGGAGCCTATCCCAGCTGACTACGGGTGAAAGGCGGGGTACACCCTGGACAAGTCGCCAGGTCATCACAGGGCTGACACATAGACACAGACAACCATTCACACTCACATTCACACCTACGCTCAATTTAGAGTCACCAGTTAACCTAAACTGCATGTCTTTGGACTGTGAGGGAAACCGGAGCACCCGGAGGAAACCCACGCGGACACGGGGAGAACATGCAAACTCCGCACAGAAAGGCCCTCGCCAGCCCCGGGGCTCGAACCCAGGACCTTCTTGCTGTGAGGCGACAGCGCTAACCACTACACCACCGTGCCGCCCTGTAATTTTATTGCTCAGCACAATTTGCCGCTCGCCGTTGCGGACCACCTGACAGAACTGTTGCCGCGAATTTGCACGGACAGTACGATTGCGAAATCTATCAGCTGTAGGTGCACCAAAACAACACAAATGATCAAAAAGAGCTCGGCCCCCGAAGCTACACTACCGGTCATCCAGCACTGCCGGACGTCGCCATTTTCCTTGATGATTGACGAATCCAATGACAAAAAGACGGACAAGCGACTGGCCGTTTTGGTGCGGATCTTCGACATAAACAGAGGGGCGGAGTCAAGAATCATAGACATGCCCGTGTGCAATATCGGCACGGGCGAGGCGATTTTCGACATGCTGGACGAAGTTCTCAGGCAAGTTATATTTATTTATTTACTTATTTATTAAGTTTATGGATTTCCTCCTCTGATACTACAGGTGGACGCCCAAAGGGGTTGACATGTATGTAACGTCAACGAAACAAGTTCACATTATTTAATCCAAATCAATCTCTTCCGTCAGAGAAATGCTCAGGAATATAAACCTGCGTGTTTACTATAAGAAACATCACATCCTGTGTGTGTGTGTGTGTGTGTGTGTGTGCGTGCGTGCGCACCTTTAAACGCGTCCGCTTGCTGCTCCACAGACTCTCGCACCATTTTCCAGAAGCAGTCAGACACGGCCAGGCTCAGGTTCTTCGTCGTCACCTGGTGAGCCTTCAGCATCCCGTCTCTGCACATCGCACGTTTCGTTAGCATTCAGAAATCTAACTCAATCATTCACTACAATACACCATCGTTACAGATAAACAACATTACACAGCGACACAAAGACATGAAGTTTATCTTCGAGTGTTGAATCTACAGCACCCTCCGTAATTATTGGCACCCCTCGTTAAGATATGTTCTTCGGTTTCTAATAAATTCTTTTTTTTTTTTAAATAATATAGAACAACGCAAAGAAAGAGAAAAATCCAACCTTTAATTCAAGTGCATTTATTCAGTGGAAAAAAAAATCCCACAATTATTTTACATGAAATCATGTGTGCCACAATTATTGGCACCCCTGATGTTAATACAACCCCGATTCCAAAAAAGTTGGGACAAAGTACAAATTGTAAATAAAAACAGAATGCAATAATTTACAAATCTCAAAAACTGATATTGTATTCACAATAGAACATAGACAACATATCAAATGTCGAAAGTGAGACATTTTGAAATTTCATGCCAAATATTGGCTCATTTGAAATTTCATGACAGCAACACATCTCAAAAAAGTTGGAACAGGGGCAATAAGAGGCTGGAAAAGTTAAAGGTACAAAAAAGGAACAGCTGGAGGACCAAATTGCAACTCATTAGGTCAATTGGCAATAGGTCATTAACATGACTGGGTATAAAAAGAGCATCTTGGAGTGGCAGCGGCTCTCAGAAGTAAAGATGGGAAGAGGATCACCAATCCCCCTAATTCTGCGCCGACAAATAGTGGAGCAATATCAGAAAGGAGTTCGACAGTGTAAAATTGCAAAGAGTTTGAACATATCATCATCTACAGTGCATAATATCATCAAAAGATTCAGAGAATCTGGAATAATCTCTGTGCGTAAGGGTCAAGGCCGGAAAACCATACTGGGTGCCAAAATTTGAAGTTCTTTATGGAAATCAGGGACGCCGTGTCATTCCGACTAAAGAGGAGAAGGACGACCCAAGTTGCTTTAGCGCTCAGTTCAGAAGCCTGCATCTCTGATGGTATGGGGTTGCATTAGTGCGTGTGGCATGGGCAGCTTACACATCTGGAAAGACACCATCAATGCTGAAAGGTATATCCAGGTTCTAGAGCAACATATGCTCCCATCCAGACGACGTCTCTTTCAGGGAAGACCTTGCATTTTCCAACATGACAATGCCAAACCACATACTGCATCAATTACAGCATCATGGCTGCGTAGAAGAAGGGTCCGGGTACTGAACTGGCCAGCCTGCAGTCCAGATCTTTCACCCATAGAAAACATTTGGCGCATCATAAAACGGAAGATACCACAAAAAAGACCTAAGACAGTTGAGCAACTAGAATCCTACATTAGACAAGAATGGGTTAACATTCCTATCCCTAAACTTGAGCAACTTGTCTCCTCAGTCCCCAGACGTTTACAGACTGTTGTAAAGAGAAAAGGGGATGTCTCACAGTGGCAAACATGGCCTTGTCCCAACTTTGAGATGTGTTGTTGTCATGAAATTTAAAATCACCTCATTTTTCTCTTTAAATGATACATTTTCTCAGTTTAAACATTTGATATGTCATCTATGTTCTATTCTGAATAAAATATGGAATTTTGAAACTTCCACATCATTGCATTCCGTTTTTATTTACAATTTGTACTTTGTCCCAACTTTTTTGGAATCGGGGTTGTACTTTGTACAACTCTCTTTTGCCAACAAGACAGCACTTAATCTTCTCCTATAACATTTCACAAGATGGGAGAATACAGAGAGAGGGATATTCGACCATTCCTCTTTGCACAATCTCTCTAAATCGTCCAGAGTCCTGGGTTCTCTCCTATGCACTCTCCTCTTCAGCTCACCCCACAGGTTTTCAATTGGGTTGAGGTCTGGGGACTGAGATGGCCATGGGAGGAGCTTGATTTTGTGTCTGGTGAACCATTTTTGTGTAGATTTGGCCACATGTTTAGGGTCGTTATCTTGCTGAAAGACCCAGTGACGACCCGTCTTCAGCTTTCAGGCAGAGGCCACCAGATTTTGATTTAAAATGTCCTGGTATTTCAAAGAGTTCATGATGCCGTGCACCCTAACAAGGTTCCTGGGGCCTTTGGAAGAGAAACAGGCCCACAGCATCACCGATCCTCCCCCATACTTCACAGTGGGCATGAGGCGCTTTTCCGCATACTCATCTTTTGTGATGTATTAGAGTGTTTGTTGCCAAAAAGCTCTATCTTGGTCTCATCTGACCAAAGCACACGGTCCCAGTTGAAGTCCCAGTACCGCTTAGCGCACTCCAGACGTTTACGCTTGTGAGAAAAGGCTTTTTCCGTGCATGCCTCCCAAACAGCTTGTTGGCATGTAGATAGCGCCTGATGGTTGTTATGGAGACTTTGTGACCCCAAGATGCTCCTCTTTGATGCAATTCTCAAAAAAACAGTGAGCTTTGGAGAACTTTTTACTTCTCTTCCCATCCTCCTCACTGTGCGTGGTGGCAAGATAAACTCGCATCCTCGTCCAGGCTTGTTTGCCACTGTTCCAGCTGTTTTAAACTTCTTGATGATTCCTCTGGCTGTAGATATGGGCCGGTGTAGGCGAGCGGCTATTTTCTTGTCGCCATTGCCTGACTTATGAAGGTCGACACACATCTGCCTTACTTGAATGATGTGTTCTCTTGTCTTTCCCATGTTGAAGAGTGGATAAGAGAAATAGGCCTCTGTGTCACATCATATTTATACCCCAGGGAAACAGGATGTGATGAATTCCTAATTAAAGGTTCCTAGATACTCTGATCAACTTTATAAACTACAGTAGAAATGACAGAAATGCTTCAATTACATTTATTTTCTAGGAATTATGGGTGCCAATAATTGTGGAACAGATGATTTTATGAAAAATAATTATTTCTTAGTCAGGGATTTTTTTTTTTAATTCACTTGAGTTAAGGGTTAAATTTTTTCTACAATTTTCAGTGTGAGTATGCGCTTCTGCAATAAAAATTTAATTTATTTTAAGGCTTTTAACAAATCTTAACCAGGGGTGCTAATAATTGTGGAGGGCGCTGTGTGTGTGTGTATATAAATTTTTTTTTCCCAACACAAGATAAACTTCATGTCTTCACCCCACCGTGTAATTTTCTTTATATTATATGAACACATCCACAAAAAAAATATAAATACGCAAGTTAATGAAATTAATTTTAATTCTGAACCGGGCCGCCATTTTGAAAATGCACGTCTAATCAGCGGGAAAACACTGGGAGTGATGTCATCAGGGTGAAACATCAAGAAATATTATACATCCAGGACACTTTTTCCATGGAATAAAAACGTTTATTCTATTCCCTTTTAGCGGGTTTATCGATGCCATGCAATATTGTTATCATATCGCTTATCCTCCGTGTATTACGTCGCTCTCTCCAATGCAGAATGAGCATGCAGTATTGTTATAATATTGCACGTTGTCAAGACAACACGACATCACTGATGACAAAACTTTTCTGTTGCGCATGCACAGTCATTTCTTTGTCGGCCGGAAGAAAGAGAAGTTAATCCAGTGCTCGGTTTAAGCACTAAATAAATAAACTGAAACTAAAGACGCGCTGAACACCTGAAAGGCTACCAAAACTTCATTATATATTCTTCACGCATATTTACAAGAGAAAAACACACCAACGGACACCGAAAAACTGGAAGAGAGTCACGTCGGAGATGTAAAACTTCCGTGCTAGTGAGTGACTCTGACAGTTTGTACATAAACATGGCGGCGAAGTTTGCGTCATTAAAAGCGGAAGATTTAAAGAGAAAGATGCGCTGGACTCCTGAAAGGCTACCAAAACTTCACTGGATATTCTTCACGCATTTAATCTTCCGCATTAAATATACGGAAAAACAGGAAAAGAAACGCGTTGGAGATGTAAAACTTCTCCGCTAGCGAATGAGTGACTGACAGTTTGTAAACAAACATGGCGGCGAAGTTTGCGTCATTAAAAGCGCAAGATTTAAAGAGAAAGATGCGCTGAATTCCCGGAAGGCTACAAAAACTTCACTGGATATTCTTCACACATATTTACAAGAGAAAAACATATCAACGGACATCGAAAAACTGGAAAAGAAAGCAATAGTGGAAATACTGTCCAAGTTCTGCTTGGAGGTGAAGAAAAGTTACGGAGACTTTTACAAGAGGATGTCACTCAGCAAAGCCCTTTTGTTTTGAACAACTGCAATGGAACAATTACACTACCGTTCAAAAGTTTGGGGTCACTCTGAAATGTCCTTATTTTTGAAAGAAAAGCACTGTTCTTTTCAATGAAGATCACTTTAAACTAATCAGAAATCCACTCTATACATTGCTAATGTGGTAAATGACTCTTCTAGCTGCAAATGTCTGGTTTTTGGTGCAATATCTCCATAGGTGTATAGAGGCCCATTTCCAGCAACTCTCACTCCAGTGTTCTAATGGTACAATGTGTTTGCTCATTGCCTCAGAAGGCTAATGGATGATTAGAAAACCCTTGTACAATCATGTTAGCACAGCTGAAAACAGTTGAGCTCTTTAGAGAAGCTATAAAACTGACCTTCCTTTGAGCAGATTGAGTTTCTGGAGCATCACATTTGTGGGGTCGATTAAATGCTCAAAATGGCCAGAAAAATGTCTTGACCATATTTTCTATTCGTTTTACAACTTATGGTGGGAAATAAAAGTGTGACTTTTCATGGAAAACACAAAATTGTCTGGGTGACCCCAAACTTTTGAACGGTAGTATAACTACGACCAAAAGTAACTGAACCTGAACTGTAACCTGTATATAAGTTGGGTTGTTGTTCAGGCTTTTTGGACTTGTACCATTTTTATTGTTAGAACTTTAACTTTCTACAGAACATTGAATTACATTCGATCAGAATCAGCATTCAGTATTGATAAGTTACTGCCCTGTTCTTAACTTTTTATAAAATCTATAAATGTTCCACCGAATGTCTATGAATAATCATAATATTTGCTGGCTTTTTTTCGTGGTCTATCAGATATATTCCATTCAGCTACTCGTTTTCGACTCGTTCAGTATCAGGCTCGCTGAATGGAACAGATCTGATAATTCAATAAAAAGCCAGCCAATATTATTTAAATATCATCCATACAGGACACTTTTTCGATGGAATAAAAACACGTGTTCTATTCCCTTCTAGCGGGTTTCATTCATTTGGTTCAATAGCATGTGATATTGTTAGCGTATCACTTATCCTACGTGTATTACGTCACTCTACCCAATGGAGAATGAGCGGTGAATATGGTTTACGATATTGCATGGTTGTCAAGACAACATGACGTCACACATTGGAGACATAAAATTTCTACGCTAGCGAGTGAGCGACTGTGACAATTTGGAAACAAACATGGCTGCCAGGGTTGCGTCGTTAAAAAAAAGCAAGATTTTGAGAGAATTTTGAAAGCGAAAGATGCGTTCAATACCAGAAAGGAATGTGCAATAATAATGATAATGTCTGGCTTTTTTTCATGGTCTATTCCATTCAGCTCCTCGTCCTCGACTCGTTCAGCATCATGCTAGCTGAATGGAATATATCTGATAGACCACGAAAAAAAGCCAGACAATATTATT
The DNA here is from genome assembly GCF_027579695.1 of Neoarius graeffei. Classification (NCBI taxonomy): domain Eukaryota; kingdom Metazoa; phylum Chordata; class Actinopteri; order Siluriformes; family Ariidae; genus Neoarius; species Neoarius graeffei. The sequence continues at coordinate 106,958,798 of NC_083572.1, forward strand.
TATTTAAATATGTCACTCAGATCCGTCATGTATTTTGTCTGAAAATTGCGAGTTTTTCAACACGAGAAGATAAACGTCATATCTTCAAGCCAACGTGTCCCAAACAACTCGCGCATCAATTTCCTCACGCATATTTATATATGAGATGTTATTTACCAGCTGGGAGGTCCGTATGGTGAAATACAGTGACCGAGGTCTTGAAAGTACTGAGCGAGGCCCTCTGGGCTGAGGTCAGTATTCAAGGCCGAGGTCACGGTATTTCACCATACGGTCCGACCTTAAGCTGGTAAATAATATATTTATTTTTTTCTTCACCAAATTCTAACAGAAAACGAGAGCGCCCGAAAGGGAAAACCGAGCCGAGCCGCCATTTTGAATCCTCATTCACGGCTGTAATGCAAATGGCTTCCTCCTCGGTATACAAGTGCACTTCCATGGCAGGAAAAAAACTACATTTTGCCGCCTATGTAGTCCCCTATTTATACAAAATTGAGTCATTCAGGATTCAGCCATGTTTTTGCTCAGCGTTAGCAACAGTTAGAGGTTTTTATCTTTCTCCTGAAATGTTTTCTTTTATTTCTTCTTCCTCAGGGGAGTAAAACTCGCTTTTGCTGTGAACACTGTCGTTATCGCTATCCATGCTGTAAAATTAATGCTATTCTCCTGAGAAATGCGAAAATAAATGTTGGCAAAAATTGCTACTATGTTTGTTGTTGCTGTGAACGAGCGAGTCGCCAGAGATAGGATACAGACCTGCTCACCAGCCAATCAGAGCACAGGATTTGATGGAAACCGGACTGCAAAAAAAAAAAAAAGTTATTTACCAGCTGGGAGGTCCGTATGGTGAAATACCGTGACCGAGGTCTTGAAAGTACTGAGCGAGGCCCTCTGGGTCGAGGTCAGTATTCAAGGCCGAGGTCACGGTATTTCACCATACGGACCGACCTTAAGCTGGTAAATAATATATTTATTTTTTTCTTCACCAAATTCTAACAGAAAACGAGAGCGCCCGAAAGGGAAAACTGAGCCGAGCCGCCATTTTGAATCCTCATTCACGGCTGTAATGCAAATTGCTTCCTCCTCGGTATACAAGTGCACGTCCATGGCAGGAAAAAAACTACATTTTGCCGCCTATGTCGTCCCCTATTTATACAAAGGGAGTATAACTCGCTTTCGCTGTGAACACTGTCGTTATCGCTATCCATGCTGTAAAATTAATGCTGTTCTCCTGAGAAATGCTGGCAAACATTTATAAGATTTTTGATAATCTTATAAATAAATCTTAGGCCACACCAATTCGATTAGTTGGTTCTCGGAATCGCCGCTTGAAGAAAATGAAAAATGAAAAAAAAAAATCGAAATAAAACACTCCCACCAACAGAAAACCATCGTGGCTGATGGTTCAAAATACTGAAGACTACAGGTTGAGGTCACGTGACGTCGAAAACCAATCAAATGGCCCCTTTCACTTTAGATAAAGACTTGTGGAAGAAACATGCCTGTGGAGGGGAATCCTGCAAAGCCTGTTTGTGATTGTTAGGATATTCAGCGAACAGAAGCGTAAAATCTTTGACAGGCATGTTGAAATTCAAGAGGGGGAAAACTTTGCACAGTTGCACTCAAGATGCCGTGAGCTTGTTACCCTGCGATGTGCCAACTTGGACAACGACTCTGTGGAGGTGGGTTTGATTTATATATTTTATTGATTGATGTGAGGCGCAAACAAAAAATCATTCCAAGTACTTAGCCATCAGAAGTAGCCTGCTCCTGGTCAAATCTTTTTTTCTGTGCGTTGTAGATGTTCAATTGACTGTAATTCAATCGTTTATTTAGCCTATCTATCTGTTTACTGGTTTGCCTGTATTGTTTGGTCTATTTCCACCGCTAATTTTACCATCAGAGCATTTTTTAAATTTTTATTTTTATTTCGCCCGCTCGCTTCATATTTTTCCTGAAAAAATCCGAGAACCAACTAATTAAATTGGTGTGGCCTTATTAAAAATAAATAAATAAAGATAAATGTTGACAAAAACTGCTACTATGTTTGTTGTTGTTGTGAATGAGCGAGTCGCCAGAGGTCCGTACCCAGGGTCCGTACCGTAGGATAAGGACCCGCTCGCCAGCCAATCAGAGCGCAGGATTTGATGGAAACCGGATTGCGAAAAAAAAAAAAAAAGAGATTTATGTCTATGGAATCAATTTTGTGCCAAAATGTTCATACAATACTTTTGAAATATCAAACAAAAACAACAAAATCAAAATACACAAAAAGAAAAAAAAGTCAATTTTTTTAGACTGGCAAACAAATTATTCGTGTAATCGTGCAAAATATCAGTCTATTACTCTTCAGAAAGCTTTTATTTTTGTTCCGCGTCTTTCTCAGTTTTGTTTGACGTAATTTATTTTGGTTGCGATTCCAGCTTTCTCGTTTGCGCTCCCTGACTTTTTGCTTGCAGTTTTGGCACAAACTTCACGTGTGGGCGGGCTGTCCAGGAATGCATTCCCATTGGCTAACTTGTGTTGGACTGACAGCTACGCTCAGCCATTCCCTACTCGGATTCTGGCGGACTGTTTGACGAGCGACCGATCCATTGACGGTAAACAAGGATGGAGTGGACTTCAGTGGCGACTATGATATTGAATTTACACTTTGTTGAATTAATTCGATATCATAGTCGCCACTGAAGTCCACTCCATCCTTGTTTACCGTCAATGGATCGGTCACTCGTCAAACAGTCCGCCAGAATCCGAGTAGGGAATGGCTGAGCGTAGCTGTCAGTCCAACACAAGTTAGCCAATGGGAATGCATTCCTGGACAGCCCGCCCACACGTGAAGTTTGTGCCAAAACTGCAGCAAAAAGTCAGGGAGCGCAAACGAGAAAGCTGGAATCACAACCAAAATAAATTAAGTCAAACAAAACTGAGAAAGACGCGGAACAAAAATAAAAGGTTTCTGAAGAGTAATAGACTGATATTTTGCACGATTACACGAATAATTTGTTTGCCAGTCTAAAAAAATTGACTTTTTTTTCTTTTTGTGTATTTTGATTTGTCGTTTTTGTTTGATATTTCAAAAGTATTGTATGAACATTTTGGCACAAAATTGATTCCATAATATATCTCGGTTTTGGTTCTCCGTGTCCCGGATGGAGCTCGTATGAAAAATACCAGTGTTGTATTTCCCAGTAAAACACTCGCGTCCATATAATATAATGAAATACAACAGTACGCCATTCGCACTCACTCACGCGATGCACACACAGTAACCATAACAACTTGTTGACGAGTCTTTGTTAGTATCAGGTGAAAAAACGGTCGTTTTTAAAAAGAGTGCTTTATTAATTATTTCCCCCACAGTGGAGCGAATTAAAGGATAAAAGTTGTAAACTTTTTAGAAAAGCACAGACTGATGACGAGGAGGTTTTTGCATTCCATCCAATCAGGTGTCGAGCTGACAGACAGGCAGGGAAAAAAAAAAAAATGGAGGACGATGTGATGATTTAAATAAATAAGCAAACAAATAAATAAAATAGCCTTGTTGACAGACTTGAGTGTGCCTAGTTTATTTCATTTGCATTAATAATAATAATGAGATGACTGTGTGCGCGTTGTGAAGCCACGCCCATCTGAAGGACCTCGACCGTGACTCACCTCAACAGTCTGGAGTTCCTAAAGAAGTCCTCTTCGTAGTCTTTAATCGAGTCGATGCTTTCGCTGCTGCTGCCTAGGAACAGAAAATGAAAACACGGTACACACTGGATTTCACCAACATTGTTTAACCTGACGCATAGAAGCGTTCACGTTCTTCAGGACGCACCTTTTCCGGTCACGACAGCGAAGTAGCCCAGGGCTTTCATCGGAAACAGCTTGCCTTCGATAATCTGCTGGATCTGCACACACAGCAGTGTAACGTTAATCCTTTCATTATTATGGACGAGGTTCGATACGTTCACCAATAAACACCTTTAACTTTGACACACGAGTCTGAAGGTGATGAAAGGTCGCCACCTGGTGGTTACAAAATGAACGACACCTAGGAATGGAGTCAAGGCAGGAAAGGGTCACGACTCCAAGTCCAACTACATTCATTCTGATTATGTAAAGAAAACTTATGTTTTAGAAATCAATTTCGTTTCCATAGCAACCGCTCATTCACAGGGTGTTCGTGAGGTGAGATGAAGCTGGAACTTCTGGTTTTCTGTCTTATTGAGAGAGAGAGAGAGAGAGAGAGAGAGAGAAGGCTGTTTATAGATCAGCAACGTTTGCGTTTCATTTTTGTTCGACAACATTTAACTACAAACGGAGAGAAAGTATGACGTGTCGTACTTCAATACATAAACATCGGAATCCTGAAATCATTTCTGTCGTGTAAGATGAGCAGACGAACACTTTGTCTTTACAAATGCTGTAAAATCGAAGCTTTCTTTCAATGAAACGGCACAAAAAAAATCTGCAGACAGCCGAGTCATTTTCCAGTCGAACAGTGAAACCATGGCAACGAGACAAAAAAGGAAATGTCGTAGCTGAGCACTCACTCGACTCGGGCTCGCGAGGTTCTTCTCGGCCAGGTCCACTTTGGTCAGGACAAAAATGGTCCTCTTACCCTGAGGGTCCATCTGACTGACCAGATCAGTGACGATACTGCGCTCTGCATCGACTGATCCGTCTGAGAGAGAGAGAGACAGATGGAGAGATGAAGAGAGAGAGACAGACCGATGGAGAGAGAGAGACACAGATGGAGACAGAGACAAACAGACAGAGAGAGAAAGACAGACAGATGGAGAGAGACAGACGGAGAGAGAGACAAACAGAGAGAGAAAGACAGATGGAGAGAGAGACAGACAGAGATAGAGAGAGAGGGAGAGACAGACAGATAGAGAGAAAGACAGATGGAGAGAGAGAGAGAGACAGACAGATGGGGAGAGAGAGGCACAGACAGATGGAGAGAGACAGACAGACAGATAGAGAGACAGACACACAGATGGAGAGAGACAGACAGACAGACAGACAGACAGACGGGGAGAGAGAGACAGACAAACGGAGAGACAGACAGATGAGAGAGAGAGACGGAGAGAGAGAAAGAGATGGAGAGTGTGAGACAGAGGGAGTGTGAGAGAGAGACCGATGGGGAGAGAGAGAGGCACAGACAGATGGAGAGAGACAGACACACAGATGGAGAGAGAGACAGACAGACAGACGGGGAGAGAGAGACAGACAAACGGAGAGACAGACAGATGAGATAGAGAGAGAGAGAGAGAGAGAGAGAGAGAGAGAGAGTGTGAGATAGAGGGAGTGTGAGAGAGAGACCGATGGGGAGAGAGATAGAGAGGGGGAGAGAGATGGAGAGAGAGAGACAGACAAATAGATGGAGTGTGAGAGAGAGAGACAGACAAGCGGGGGGAGGAAAGGTGTGTGTGTGTGTGTGTGTGTGTGTCTGTGTGTGTATAAAAAGAGGATTCACACACAGGTCATGTGATCAGTGGCGTGTGCTGAAGCTCACCCTGAATACACAGGATGATGGCGTTGGGGTTCTGCATGTACGCTTTACTGATGCTGAAGATCGTCTCCTTGGTGTCTGCAGCCATGCCGGTGGTCATCGTCTGTAACACACACACACACACACACACACACACACACACACACACACACACCAGAACATCCACGTCAAACACAGCACTGTTCGAGCAGCACATTTAGAACATGCGACCTCTTAGTGGTTCTCAACAGGTTCCAGATCAGTACATGACCTACATTTGACCCTTCTCTCAAAACCCAAAACCAAGCTTAGTTTCTACGTCATTTCACAATCTGAACAGAGCAGGAATCAGTCACTCAACAAACACTGCAAACATCCAAGATTAATCTTCACCTGCTATAACTCTCATCTAACCTGGAGGAAAAGCAGCAGGAGTTTGGTTAATACCCTAAAGAGCCCGTCATCAGCTATTAAAGTACAGTTTTGAAGAAATCTATGACATAAATCAACAAAAACAAAAGTCAAATACATTCACAGGGTGATAAAATTCATGACGAGGTACGTAACGATTCACCAATTCACAACTCGACTCGATTCACAATACTGGGCTCATGATTCAATTCCTATATTTTTTTTAAAAAAAATTTAAACTAAAAGAAATTTTTGGTGATCTTCAGATAAAGAATTTTTGAAGTTCAGTTTGCAGAAGTTGATAAAATCAGAAGCCCAGTGTCCAGGACAGGAAGAGTGCGCGCGTGTGTGTGTCCAGGGTAAATCACTTTCTAACACACACGAAGCTATTAAACATGTAACGATTCTGAAACTGAACACTTTGTACCCGAGATTATAATCCGTTTTTTTAAAGCAAATCAACACTGGCTTTGTTTCAGAAGAAGCAGAAAACACACACACACACACACACACACACACCACTCCAAGCTGAACACAACATACTTCAGAACTGGTTATGGGTCTTTCTATAGATTTATAGAGGTAAAGCTCACACTGATCACGCCGGGTAAATCCACCAGAACCATCCTCTGGATCCCTGGGCCTTTCACACTTAACGAGATCGTCTACAGGAAACAAGCACGGGGGAAAAATAATCACTGTTCACGCATGATCCATTCAAAATGTAATCTCGTATATGGATGGGTGTGTGTGTGTGTGAGAAAGAGAGAGAGAGAGAGAGAGAGAAAGAGAGAGAGAAAGAATAAGAATCTCCTCACCTCAGGACTGACTGTCTGGCCGTCCTTCACACTCTTCCTCATCCTCAGCTCAATCTCACGCCTCAGTGCTGCCAGCTACAAATCATCATCATCATCATCATCATCATCAGCCAAACCCACTAAGCTATAATAATAATAATAATAAGAAGAACAATAATAATCCTACATCGTCCTCTTTTCCCAGGTCGAACTCACGGCTGCTGTCTTTGAACATGGCCACATGATGAGGGCCTTCACTCAGAGTCACCTACAAAAGAAAGGAATAAATCAAAAACAAAAACCTGAATTACAGCCGACCCACAGAACCCACAGAACCCAGCGCGAGTACACACAACGTTCACACACACACTGCATCAGCACCATTCACACCACATCTAACAGACATTCATTCAACCATAACCTCATTAATACAGACAGACAGACAGACAGAGAGATAAACCGATAGAAAGACAGGTAGACAGGCAGATAGATAGATGGACTGGCAATTAACAGGGAGATAGACAGACAGATAGAGACAGACAGGCAAGCAGACAGACAAACGGATGGATAGATATACAGACAGACAGACAGGCAGGCAGGCAAAGAGACAGATAGAAAGATAGACAGACAGACAGAAAGGCAGGCAGGCAAAGAGATAGATAGAAAGATAGACAGGCAGGCAAGCAGGCAAAGAGATAGATAGAAAGATAGACAGACAGACAGAAAGGCAGGCAGGCAGACGGCTAGACAGGCAGGCAGACAGACAGACAGATAGATAGGCAGGTAGACAGGCAGAGAGATAGACAGACAGGCAGGCAAAGAGATAGATAGAAAGACAGAGACAGGCAGGCAGGCAAAGAGATAGATAGAAAGATAGACAGACAGACAGGCAGGCAAAGAGATAGAAAGATAGACAGAAAGGCAGGCAGGCAGACAGCTAGATAGGCAGACAGACAGGCAGAGAGACAGACAGATAGATAGGCAGGTAGACAGGCAGAGAGATAGATGGACTGGCAAACGGATAGGTTAACAGGGAGATAGACTGATAGACAGACAGGCAGGCAAAGAGATAGATAGAAAGACAGAGACAGGCAGGCAGGCAGGCAAAGAGATAGATAGAAAGATAGACAGACAGGCAGGCAAAGAGACAGATAGAAAGATAGACAGACAGGCAGGCAGGCAAAGAGATAGAAAGATAGACAGACAGAAAGGCAGGCAGGCAGACGGCTAGATAGGCAGACAGACAGGCAGAGAGACAGACAGACAGATAGATAGGCAGGTAGACAGGCAGAGAGATAGATGGACTGGCAAACGGATAGGTTAACAGGGAGATAGACAGCCTGATAGACAGACAGGCAGGCAAAGAGATAGATAGATAGATAGAAAGACAGACAGACAGATGGCTAGATAGGCAGACAGACAGGCAGATGGCTAGACAGATAGATAGAAAGGCAGGCAGACAGATGGATAGATAGGCAGACAAACAGACAGACAGATGCATAGACAAATGGATAGGTCAACAGGGAGAGAGATGGAGAGTTAGACAGATGGACAGATTGCTAGATAGATAGACAGGCAGACAAAAGGCAGATGACAGACAGATTGAAAAACAGACAGACAGAATTATTCTGCTTTGACAGAAGTTTCCAACTCCGCTGTTGAAACAGTCACATGACTAAAACTCTAATTTAATTAGTTGATTTTCAGTGAATCTGAAAAAGTTCAGACATCAAAGCACACAATTAACATCTGACCTAAAAAAAAAACTTCAAAGCTAACATGCAGACAAGCAATTCATCACCCTCCAGTAAAACAGATCAGATAGGAGCTCCGCCCCCAGTGGGAACATCACTGCTCGACTCCGCCCCTTCTCCTGACACCTCCACAGACTCCAGGTGAAGGGCAGGCCCGGGGTCGGCGTCTCTCACCTTGACAGGAGACCTGGTCATCATCTCTCCTGAGCCTCGAGGGAAGATCCGAGCCTGAGCGATCATCTCCAACACGCTGGTCTTTCCTGCGCTCTGGTCACCCACAACCACCACCTGAACACCACCGTTTAGGACACGCCCACTTTAGAACACACACTGAGAGCCTCTCAACTCTGTTTATTTATTGATTAATTCTACTCCCTCTTCCCTGGAGAGGGGTGTGTGTGGTGAGCACTGACCCTCGGCAGGTGATCCTGAGTGTTGTAGTTGGAATCGTAATCTGAAAGAATGTCCAGGACTTCAGAGTACATATCAATCAACGACTTCTGCAACGAGAAACAAAGGAAACAGAGACTCATCACCATGAACCGTCAGCGCAGCGAGAGAACGCTTGCAGACGCAGTGTGTTTGAACAGAACCGAGTGAACTCCAGCTGGAAAGCGATTCGACTCCAGGAAGTGAATCAGACAGACTCAGGGGTTCGTTTAGTTTTGGGGTTTTTTTCGCCGACGTGAGCTGCAGAACTACAGACGCGATCAGGAGAGCGGTCCTGATGAACAAAAAGAGAAAAACTTTGGATGTGATGCACAAAAAGTTTTAAACTCTATTTATATAATTACAGTCATTTATTTTATTTAGTGTCGACTCCGTGCTCTCCATGCACGAGTGGTTATAGTGGTGCGTGCACTTGGTAGAGAAAAAATGGTTATAAAACAATTTTTAAAAAGTTAATTTTTCATTCAGCGGCCACTTTATTAGGAACACCTGTACAGCTTTCCTTCACGCCTTTTTCCAATCAGCCAATCACGTGGCAGCAGCACGGTGAATAAAATAATAGATGATCCAGGTGGAGAGCTTCAGGTCACGTTCACGTCAAACGTCAGGATGAGGACAAAACACGATGGAATCAATAAAATTCGCGTGATAAACAACTCGGGCAGGATCGCTCACTGCTCACGAGCTCAGAGACGGAAGACAGACAGACAGACGGACAGATAAACAGATCGATAGACAGACAACACAGACAGACAGATAGACAAATGGATGGAGAGAGTTGTAGATGGGTAGACAGACAGATGTTCGATACAACAAATAGACAGACAGATGGGTAAGTAGACAACAGACGGGCAGACAGACAGATGGATGGGATAGACAGATCGATAGGCAGGCAAAGATGGACAGACAGACAGACACAGAGACAGGCAGATGGATAAGTAGACAACACAGATGGGCAGACAGACAGACGGATGGATAGACAGATCGATAGGCAGGCAAAGACAGACAGACAGACAGAGACAGGCAGATGGATAAGTAGACAACACAGACGGGCAGACAGACAGACGGATGGATAGACAGATCGATAGGCAGGCAAAGACAGACAGACAGAGACGGACAGACAGACAGACACAGAGACAGGCAGATGGATAAGTAGACAACACAGACAGGCAGACAGACAGACGGATGGATAGACAGATCGATAGGCAGGCAAAGATGGACAGACAGACACAGAGACAGGCAGATGGATAAGTAGACAACACAGACGGGCAGACAGACAGATGGATGGACAGACAGATCGATAGGCAGCCAAAGACAGACAGACAAAGACAGACAGGCAGATGGACAAGTAGACAACACAGATGGGCAGACAGACGGATAGGATAGACAGATCGACAGGCAGGCAAAGATGGACAGACAGACACAGAGACAGGCAGATGGATAAGTAGACAACACAGACGGGCAGACAGACAGACGGATGGATAGACAGATCGATAGGCAGCCAAAGACAGACAGACAGAGACAGACAGGCAGATGGACAAGTAGACAACACAGATAGGCAGACAGACAGATAGGATAGACAGATCGATAGGCAGGCACAGACAGACGGATGGATAGACAGACAGACAGACAGCCAGGCAGGCAAAGACAGACAGATCAATAGACAGACAACAAAGACAGACAGACAGACAGATGGATAAATAGATAGACAACAATCTGTCTATCGCAGACAGACCAAAAGACAGATGTACAGATAGACAGACAGATGGACAGATAGATAGCTAGAAATACAGATCAACAGACAACACAACAGACAGACAGATAGATAGATAGACAGATGGACATAGATTGATAGAGAGATAGGTAGACAACACAGGTGGACAGACAGACAGACAGAGACTGACAGACTGATGGATAAATAGACAGACAACATAGATAGACAGATCAACAGACAGACAGATTGAGAAACAACACAGACAGACTGATCAACAGACAAATAGACAGATGGATGGATAGACAGAGATACAGATCAACAGTCAGACAACACAATACAGACAGACAGAAATTTGTCCAGCTAGACTCCGTGAGGTGCGACGCATTAACCCAGTTAGTGTCCGTACTGTATATCCAGTGTGATCTGATGGTGGATTTTGATCACAGTGAGGGTCTGGAGGAGGGAGGAAGTGACATCACCACTGCACTATTCGACCACCATTATTCTAATCCTGTGGTTATTTCTGCAGTGAGACAGGGTGAGCTCTGACCTTGACTTTCCTCTGATGGATGCCTTTGTCGTCTTTCTGCAGCACCACTTTCCTCAGCTCTTTATTCTCCTTCTCCAGACGCTCCAACATCCGCTGATACTTCAGCTAAACAACGACAGGCTTCGTCAAATCCTTTATCTATCACCGTGGTGTCTTTACATTCCTACTCCCCGTACAAGTGCACTACGTAGGGAAGGAGGATTCATAATAATAATAAGAATAGTTTCATTAAGTGACTGACTGAAACACACCTGTGTGTGAAGGAGCTCCTCTTGCAGCTGGTCGACTTTCTCTTTGTCTGAAGACTGCAAACAGATAAACACAGAGTTACACACCAGCAGGACTGCTGTCCATCATCTGCTCGTCCCTGGAACACTCCTCATGCAGCCAGCACTGGCCTGACTCAGCACCCGAGCGCACGAAAGCCCAGTTAGTGCAAAGACAGAAAGCAGAAAATTCATTTCACTGATCGCTTTTTTCAGTCTGGAGGAATCGCGAGACTAAATCACCACGTCAGAAAAGAGAAAAAAAGAAGCAGATCTGTTAAAAAAAAAAAAAAGTATAATTAATTAATTATTGATAATAAAATCACACCTTTAATGCATTTCTGATCAACACACACAAAGAGAAATTACAGAAGAGTACAAGAGGGTTGGGGTTGAGGTGGAATTATGATCCATGTAACACACACACACACACACACACACCTGAGACGCTGGTGGTAAGAGTGTGTGTGTTTTGCATTTACTGAATATCGTAAATTAATATTGAACATCAAATAATTGTTGCATGCTTGTCAGAAACACACTAGTGCATGCGGTTAATGCCGTGTTAGTACAGCACTTGCGTCCAGTCTCACGCTAACGGGAGGAAAAAAAAAAAAAAAAAACAAGAGTGACTCGAGACGCTTCAGCGGAGACGCTTCAGCGGAGACGCTTCCTGACCTTCCTTTTGCTAATAATATGACGGAAAGCACTCAAAGCGACTCCAATGGCACTTTTAACCCTCATCTGGGACATAATGTGATGTTTCAAACCCCACACACACAAAAAAAGTCAACCCTGAGCGCAATACAATGACTGTACACAGTGGAGTGCAAAAGTTTTCACCCCCTATGGATTTTAGTTGAAAAAAATGATGTTTATTTTCAATTAATCTCCCAAAAAGTCTAACCGGAATCCAAGCAGTTAAAGGTTCGAGTGCGTTCTGTTAAAAGAGGGTGTATCCTGGCAGTAATCATCAGAAAAGTGAGAAGCACGACAACATGAAAGATTATTTATGACTTAAATGTCATTTGATTGCGTTTGGAAAAAAAAAAAACGGACACGAGCGCAATTTCCGCCAAGTTTTGTATTCAGGGTGCACAAACTTTTGCACACCAATAAAAAAATGCTGCTGATCTGGAACCAGTCACAGTGCAGAACTGGGTCGGGAATCAACGAGTCGTTATAAACATGTAATAAGAGGCTTATTAACTAAAGGCCAGGGATTCAGTCAGGAATAATAAACGTGCATTTAAAACAGTCGGCAGGATCGATTAATATTTTAATATTTAAGAATGCAAATAAATATTTTTTTAAAAATTAAACTTCGGTAGCGAGTGGGTCTCTAGAGTTCCCCAACATTTAACAAATTAATTTAAGTAAATTACAAACAAGTAAAGAAATTAAATTTAAAAAGAAAAAAAGTTTTAAAAATCAAATAAATAAATAAATAAATAAATGCTTACTTTCTTGTGTATTTTATTAAGTAAATAAATAGATAAATATACAAGTTAAAAATGGTGTATAAATAAGTAAATATACAGTGGGGCAAAAAAGTATTTAGTCAGTCACCAATTGTGCAAGTTCTCCCACTTAAAAAGATGAGAGAGGCCTGTAATTTTCATCATAGGTACACTTCAACTATGAGAGACAAAATGAGAAAAAAAAATCCAGAAAATCACACTGTCTGATTTTTAAAGAATTTATTTGCAAATTATGGTGGAAAATAAGTATTTGGTCAATAACAAAAGTTCATCTCAATACTTTGTTATATACCCTTTGTTGGCAATGACAGAGGTCAAACGTTTTCTGTAAGTCTTCACAAGGTTTTCACACACTGTTGCTGGTATTTTGGCCCATTCCTCCATTCAGATCTCCTCTAGAGCAGTGATGTTTTGGGGCTGTTGCTGGGCAACATGGACTTTCAACTCCCTCCAAAGATTTTCTATGGGGTTGAGATCTGGAGACTGGCTAGGCCACTCCAGGACCTTGAAATGCTTCTTACGAAGCCACTCCTTCGTTGCCCGGGCGGTGTGTTTGGGATCATTGTCATGCTGAAAGACCCAGCCACGTTTCATCTTCAATGCCCTTGCTGATGGAAGGAGGTTTTCACTCAAAATCTCACGATACATGGCCCCATTCGTTCTTTCCTTTACACGGATCAGTCGTCCTGGTCCCTTTGCAGAAAAACAGCCCCAAAGCATGATGTTTCCACCCCCATGCTTCACAGTAGGTATGGTGTTCTTTGGATGCAACTCAGCATTCTTTCTCCTCCAAACACGACAAGTTGAGTTTTTACCAAAAAGTTCTATTTTGGTTTCATCTGACCATATGACATTCTCCCAATCCTCTTCTGGATCATCCAAATGCTCTCTAGCAAACTTCAGACGGGCCTGGACATGTACTGGCTTAAGCAGGGGGACACGTCTGGCACTGCAGGATTTGAGTCCCTGGCGGCGTAGTGTGTTACTGATGGTAGCCTTTGTTACTTTGGTCCCAGCTCTCTGCAGGTCATTCACTAGGTCCCCCGTGTGCTTCTGGGATTTTTGCTCACCGTTCTTGTGATCATTTTGACCCCACGGGGTGAGATCTTGCGTGGAGCCCCAGATCGAGGGAGATTATCAGTGGTCTTGTATGTCTTCCATTTTCTAATAATTGCTCCCACAGTTGATTTCTTCACACCAAGCTGCTTACCCATTGCAGATTCAGTCTTCCCAGCCTGGTGCAGGTCTACAATTTTGTTTCTGGTGTCCTTTGACAGCTCTTTGGTCTTGGCCATAGTGGAGTTTGGAGTGTGACTGTTTGAGGTTGTGGACAGGTGTCTTTTATACTGATAACGAGTTCAAACAGGTGCCATTAATACAGGTAACGAGTGGAGGACAGAGGAGCCTCTTAAAGAAGAAGTTACAGGTCTGTGAGAGCCAGAAATCGTGCTTGTTTGTAGGTGACCAAATACTTATTTTACCAAGGAATTTACCAATTAATTCATTAAAAATCCTACAATGTGATTTCCTGGATTCTTTCCCCCCATTTTGTCTCTCATAGTTGAAGTGTACCTATGATGAAAATTACAGGCCTCTCTCATCTTTTTAAGTGGAAGAACTTGCACAATTGGTGGCTGACTAAATACTTTTTTGCCCCACTGTATAAGTTAGGAATAAGTTACTAAATTTAACAAAGTAAATAAATAAGTAAATGAGTAAATATATAAGCAACTAATTAAATAAGCAAGTAAATAAATATAAACAGAAAAATAAATGAAATGAGCAAGTAAATGTTACGAAGTAAAAAATAAAAGTAAATATATAAAGAAGTAAATACATAAGCTACTTCGCAAGTAAATAAATGTTAGTTAGTAAATACATTAAGTTTTTAAAAAAATAAAAGCACAAAGTAAATAAGTAACCGTTACTTAAAAAGTGACTAAATAAATAAGCAAGTTAATATACAAGTTACGAAGCAATAAGATAAAAAAGTAGATAAGCAATAAAATAAATAAATGAATGAACAATAAATAAATATATATGTTCCAAAATTAAGTAAAAAAGTAAATAAGCAAGTAAAAAAAAACAAAATAGTAAATAAATAAATTATCAAATAAAGGGTTTTTTTTTTTTCGAAATTGCTCAAGCAACTTCTTAATTCTTCGACTACACATGATCTGTTTATAAATAATTTACACCCAACCTTAAATAAAGGTGGTAAACCCTCCGGCGATGAGGATTCCCGGGGGATAAAGTGCTAACGAAGAGCTCATTAATAAAGGACGAGATCACATCACAGACTAAAGCTGGAGCACAGACCCTCCTGGGGTGGAGATACACTACTGTACATCAACGTTCTCACGCCAGTCAGTCCTCCTGGGACTCAGACTTTATATCCGATTGGAGATTTTTAAGAGAAATATCAATGAATCATGGAGTAAACAATGACAGAAAATAAAAATAAACAATAAGAGCACAGGGAATTTACTCAGCTGAGGAACAAATTCCCTGGTTTACAGTTTTTGTGTTTTATGACTGGCTTGAGAACAGCTGCATTGGCGTACTGGGAGGGAGATGGACCTTCACCTTGTGGGAGAAATTCGGGGCCTGGCTGGGGGGCGGAGTCTGAGTACGGCTGCGGCGGGGCTCGTTACCGGCCGCCGCCCGCCGAGCTTCTTCTTCGTGCTGCTGGATCTGTTGCTGAATGAGAACGAGTTCTCCGAGCAGCCCCTGCTGAGGGACGGCACAGTGAGAGAGAGGCGGAGTCAGCTGGCAATCAACCTGATCACATGACACTGGAGGAGGAGGAGGAGCTTACGGGAGGTGAAGAGACAGCGGCGAAAAAAGCAAGTCCACACACTGAGACCTCAAACTTTAATACGCCGTCACTGACGTTTGTTTTTATTTATCTTTACTTGCTAATCAGTAATTAATATTCTGCTTTTGATTTATTTTTATATTTCATACATTCAGTAGACATCTTTTATAATCTCTGTGGAAAACAAACACTTCCTCATATTAGAAAAGAATAAAACATATTGGGAAAAAAGTATCGGATTTAAAAAAAAAAAAACTAACTTTGAATTAAAAATTAAAACATAAGATATACTTTACTGTGTTTATTTCATGTTTTACTTTTTTATTTTTAATGGCTGTATTTATTAAAGAGAATTACAGATTTTTTGGAATTAATTAACGCTTTTAAAATTAAAAAAACCCGACACTAAAAACACAATGCTAATTAATTAATTTTAATTAGTTTATTTAAAAATGTAATTAATTTTTATAAAAATTATAAAACGCACAAACTTTCGCACACCAATAAAAAATGCTGCTGATCTGGAACCAGTCACAGTGCAGAACTGGGTCGGGAATCACCGAGTCGTTATAAACATGTAATAAGAGGCTTATTAACTAAAGGCCAGGGATTCAGTCAGGAATAATAAACGTGCATTTAAAACACAGTCGACAGGATCGATTAATATTTTAATATTTAAGAATGCAAATAATTTTATTTCATGTTTTACTTTTTTTATTATTAATGGCTGTATTTATTAATGTTAAAGAGAATTAAAGATTTTTTTTGTAATTAATTAATCCTTTTAAAAAAACTACACTAAAACCAATGTTAAATTAATTAACTTTAAATTAATTTAGAAATGTAATTGTTTTTAATTTAATGTTAATTTAGCTTATTTTACATTAAACTAATTGTATAATTTTTCAATTTAATTATACATTAAATTGAAATATATATAATTTATATTGAAATATATATTACATTTAAATACTTTTTAAAATTTTATTAATTAATGTTTCCTAATGTCATGTTAAGTAAAAAATAAATTTAAAAATAAATTAATTTAACTTAATGAATCAAGCATCCAAATAATAACTCTCACATTAGCTAGCATTTCTTTCTTTCGTCCAAAATTTAATTTTTTTTATTTCATCTGTAATTCGTATAAAACAGATCCGTCTTTAAAAGCTGTTCTACCGACAGCTAACCAGAGTGAAGCATTTACGGTTTCGTTTTTAGTAATCTTTCCTAACGAGTAAAATTAACCTCAAGTTACCCAGAGTAGAAAAGGCGGATAACAGAAGGAGAAAAAAAAAAAACGTCAATTAGTTAAAAAAAAAATAAAATCAGTTCCTGTTCAGTTCATACTAGTTTGAAAAAATATCAGACCGTTTTTTTTTGCTCTCTAGTTTCTGATCAGCAGCGAGGCAAAGTGAAGAAGGCGAAAGTGAAAGCATGTAGACGAAGTGAATGTTTATCAGGGATGAAGCTGAGCTCTGAGAAAAACACACACACAGGTTCATTTACTCTAAAACACACTGCCAGTCTCAAGTTTTTCCAACACCCAGAGTTTCTCTCATCGTACATGATCGTTTCCATAGTAACAGCTCACACACACAGCAGATTAATCAGTGATATGGGGAGTTCTCTGTGAGGAGATGTTTATACATTATTTATGGAAGGAGTCTCCAGTTTCAGGGTGAAGCTACGGCGGACAGACGAGTTCACGCTTCTTTGTGGTTTTCTGTCTTTAAATGTAAAAGACAGGAACTCATGAACCATACACGCAACTATAAATGGATAAAAAGTACAAAGTGTTGTTCTTTAATACACAGAAAACTGCTGTGGCGTAAGAGGAATAGAACACTTGAGGATGTGCGGTTATAGGAAAATAATCAGCTTCAGGGTAGGAAGAGTTGATCGGCTTCATCGCACCAGCTCATGGCTGATTATTTTACGATAACAGCACAACAAACAAATGATGAACAACAGTCATTAAATTCATTTAAATTTCTATCTCTGTCGCTTGTGGATCCTAACGCGACTCTGAATTAGCCTTTTTTTTTTTTAAATGAACGTTATCCACACACACACAGCGAGTATTAACTCGAAAACAAATACATGGTCATCTACAGTGGTGCTTGAAAGTTTGTGAACCCTTTAGAATTTTCTATTTCTACATAAATATGACCTAAAACGTTATCAGGTTTTCACACAAGTCTTAAAAGTAGATAAAGAGAACCCAGTTAAACAAATGAGACAAAAATATTATACTTGGTCATTTATTTATTGAGGAAAATGATCCAATATTACATATCTGTGAGTGGCAAAAGTATGTGAACCTCTAGGATTAGCAGTTCATTTGAAGGTGAAATTAGAGTCAGGTGTTTTCAATCAATGGGATGACAATCAGGTGTGAGTGGGCACCCTGTTTTATTTAAAGAACAGGGATCTATCAAAGTCTGATCTTCACAACACGTTTGTGGAAGTGTATCATGGCACGAACAAAGGAGATTTCTGAGGAGCTCATACAAAGCGTTGTTGATGCTCATCAGGCTGGAAAAGGTTACAAAACCATCTCTAAAGAGTTTGGACTCCACCAATCCACAGTCAGACAGATTGTGTACAAATGGAGGAAATTCAAGACCATTGTTACCCTCCCCAGGAGTGGTCGACCAACAAAGATCACTCCAAGAGCAAAGCGTGTAATAGTCGGCGAGGTCACAAAGGACCCCAGGGTAACTTCTAAGCAACTGAAGGCCTCTCTCACATTGGCTAATGTTAATGTTCATGAGTCCACCATCAGGAGAACACTGAACAACAATGGTGTGCATGGCAGGGTTGCAAGGAGAAAGCCACTGCTCTCCAAAAAGAACATTGCTGCTCGTCTGCAGTTTGTTAAAGATCACGTGGACAAGCCAGAAGGCTATTGGAAAAATGTTTTGTGGACGGATGAGACCAAAATTTTGGTTTAAATGAGAAGTGTTATGTTTGGAGAAAGGAAAACACTGCATTCCAGCATAAGAACCTTATCCCATCTGTGAAACATGGTGGTGGTAGTATCATGGTTTGGGCCTGTTTTGCTGCATCTGGGCCAGGACGGCTTGCCATCATTGATGGAACAATGAATTCTGAATTATACCAGCGAATTCTAAAGGAAAATGTCAAGCGAAGGTGGGTCATGCAGCAAGACAATGACCCTAAGCACACAAGTCGTTCTACCAAAGAATGGTTAAAGAAGAATAAAGTTAATGTTTTGGAATGGCCAAGTCAAAGTCCTGACCTTAATCCAATCGAAATGTTGTAGAAGGACCTGAAGCGAGCAGTTCATGTGAGGAAACCCACCAACATCCCAGAGTTGAAGCTGTTCTGTACGGAGGAACGGGCTAAAATTCCTCCAAGCCGGTGTGCAGGACTGATCAACAGTTACCGCAAACGTTTAGCTGCAGTTATTGCTGCACAAGGGGGTCACACCAGATACTGAAAGCAAAGGTTCACATACTTTTGCCACTCACAGATATGTAATATTGGATGATTTTCCTCAATAAATAAATGACCAAGTATAATATTTTTGTCTCATTTGTTTAACTGGGTTCTCTTTATCTACTTTTAGGACTTGTGTGAAAATCTGATGATGTTTTAGGTCATATTTATGCAGAAATATACAAAATTCTAAAGGGTTCACAAACTTTCAAGCACCACTGTATGCCAAGGAAGAGCACGTCGGATGCAATTCTTGCTTTAAGAATGTTAATGGAGAAGTACAGGGAAGGCCAGAGAAAGCTACAGTGTGTGTTTGTAGACCTGGAGAAGGCATACGATAGAGTGCCGAGAGATGAGTTATGGTATTGTATGAGAAAGTGTGGAGTGAATGAGAAGTATATCAGAGTGGTGCAAGACATGTATGAGAACAGTGAAACAGCAGCGAGGTGTGCAGTTGGAACGACTGAATGGTTCAAGGTGAAGGTGGGACTCCATCAAGGATCTGCTCTGAGACCTTTCTTGTTTGCCATAGTGATGGATAGCTTAACGGACGAAGTGAGGCAAGAGTCACCAAGGAACATGATGTTTGCGGATGATATTGTGATATGTGGTGAAAGTAGAAAGGAGGTTGAGCTGGGTTTGGAGAGATGGAGGGATGCATTGGAACGAAGAGGAATGAAGGTGAGCAGCAGCAAAACAGAATACAAGTGCATCAGTGAGAATGGGGATGAGAGTGTTGTGAAGATGCAAGGAGTAGACGTAAAGAAAGTTGGTGAATTCGAGTACCTGGGGTCTAGCCTGGGCCCGCCCATCCTAAGCGTGACGCAACACGAGGGCCTGTTGTGAGCTTAGTCTGGCCAGGCAAGCTATCTACAGCTCTTCCAAGCTCCCGAAAAATCGGGAGCCAATCAACTTTGAGCATCTCCAACGGCCCTGGGTAGAGGCGTGTTCAAGGCAGTGACGTAGTAGAACTGCGACCGGAAGCCATAGATTGTTTACAGAATCTATGCCGGAAGCGCTTCATTCACTAGAAACATTACGAACATGGAGCAGCGGCAAGCCTTTGACACAGCGGTAGATGCTGTATTGAAAGCATTCAACGGGAAGTTCTCATTGAAAACGGAGCAAAGAGCAGCCCTGGAGGTATTTATCTTCTTCCTGTTACTCAAGCAGTTTCCGTCGCGTCACATACGTCAGAGGAAAGAGTGATGTGATTGGTTTAAGCTTCGTCACAGCCTTTTCTGGCTTCGACCAGTAGCAAACTGAGGCATTTCAGGGAGGCGGGTCAACCACGCCTTTGGGAAACAGTTGGGCTTAATATCTTTGCCAGACCAAATGCTCACAGAGCTTTGAAGTTGCGTTAGCCAGACTACCTGGGGTCAACTGTGCAGGAAAATGAGGGCTGCGATAGTGAGGTGAGAAAGAGAGTGCAGGCAGGGTGGAGCAGGATTTCGGGAGTCAGTTGTGATCGGAAAGTCCTAGCAAAAGTGAAAGGTAAGATGTATCAGACAGTAGTGAGACCAGCTGTGATGTACGGATTGGAGACCGTACCCTTAACGAAGAGACAGGAGGCAAAGTTGGAGGTGGCGGAGTTGAGGATGTTAAGGTTTGCGATGGGAGGTTGGACAGGATAAGGAACGAGCACATCAGAGGGACGGCACATGTGGAGAGCTTGGGAATGAAGCTAAGAGAGATGAGACTGAGATGGTATGGGTACATCCTGAGAAGAGATGCAGAGCATGTTGGAAGGACAATGTTGAGGATGGAGCTGCCAGGCAGATGAAAACGAGGAAGGCCAAAGAGGAGATACATGGATGTGGTGAGAGAGGACATGAAAGTGGCAGGTATGGTAGAGAAGGACGTGGAAGACAGGGAGCAACGGAGACAAAAGACCTGCTGTGGCGACCCCTAATCGGGAGCAGCCAGAAGAAGAAGAAGAATACTGTTCAGAGAAACACAGGCAGTGTATAACAATACTTATTTTTTCGCAGCCTGGTTTCCATCAAATCCTGCGCTCTGATTGGCTGGCGAGCGGGTCCGTATCCTACGATACGGACCCCGGATACGGACCTCTGGCGACTCGCTCGTTCACAACAACAAACATAGTAGCATTTTTTTGTCAACATTTATTTTCGCATTTCTCAGGAGAATAACATTAATTTTACAGCATGGATAGCGATAATGACAGTGTTCACAGCGAAAGCGAGTTTTACTACCCTGAGGAAGAAGAAATAAAAGAAAACATTTCAGGAGAAAGATAAAAACCTCTAACTGTTGCTAACGCTGAGCAAAAACATGGCTGAATCCTGAATGACTCAATTTTGTATAAATAGGGGACTACATAGGCGGCAAAATGTAGTTTTTTTCCTGCCATGGAAGTGCACTTGTATACCGAGGAGGAAGCCATTTGCATTACAGCCGTGAATGAGGATTCAAAACGGCGGCTCGGCTCGGTTTTCCCTTTCGGGCGCTCTCGTTTTCTGTTAGAATTTGGTAAAGAAAAAAATATATATATTATTTACCAGCTTAAGGTCGGTCCGTATGGCGAAATACCGTGACCTCGGCCTTGAATACTGACCTCAGCCCAGAGGGCCTCGCTCAGTACTTTCAAGACCTCGGTCACGGTATTTCACCATACGGACCTCCCAGCTGGGAAATAACATATATATTTTCCATTTCATATATTTTTGCTGTTCCTAATAGATCATGATGGTTTGCCAGATCAAATAAGTTTGTGCAGACGCATTATTATTATTTTTATTCCTACATTTTGGCTTTGATCACACACAAATAAACAGATGATAGACCGGATTCAGGGGTGTGCTGCGCGTAGGGCTGTGCGATATATAGAATATACTCGATATATCGCCGAAAATTGTGTGCGATACATAAAATTATTATATCGTAACTATCGAGTATTTTATCGTCATCTTCCGACTTGCGTTTGTTTAAAACATTTCCCGGTGGTTTTCTCCCTGTCCCTCAGGCAGTAACGTGAGAGGCTGCCTAAGGGTAAAGAAAACAATAACGTCACGCACTCGCCAACCAATCCCGGGCGACATCTCGGTGCTGAAAGGAACTTCCGGGAAGATTTTCTAGTTTCGGTTGTGTTGCCAGATTGGGCGGTTTTAAGTGCATTTTGGCGGGTTTTGAACATATTTTGGGCTGGAAAACGTCAGCAGTATCTGGCAACACTGCCGGCGGGAAGATTTCCTAATTCTGGTTTACAGCGCTGACTCAGTTCGTGCAATCGCTGGTGCTGCATAGGCTACCGTGTAAGCTCTGTCAATTTCAGCGACAAATTAAAAATGGAAGCGGACGAATTGGTTCCTAAAAGAACTAGTAAGGGGTCAGTCATCTGGCGTTTTTTGGATATCGCGAGGAGGACGTAGAACAGCAAATGCCAGTTTGTAAAGTGTGCAAATAAAACCTGTCATCACGAAAGGCAGCAGCACGACAAATATGTTCCATCACCTGAAAACTCACCCGGTACAGTTTGAAGAGTCTCAAACTCCGAACTACTTGCCCACAAGCTAAACAAATGACCATAGCGGCCTCGTTCTCCAAAGCCACCCCATATAAGAAAACGAGTCAGAGATGGAGAGCTATAACGGATGCGATCACTAATTTCATTGCCGAAGACATGATCCCAAGTTAGTATAGTGGAAAAACCAGGCTTCCAAAAATTACTAAACACACTCGATCCCAAATATGAGTTGCCTGGTCGCAGACATTTTACAGAGAAGGCAATACCGGAATTATACACATCTGAGAGGCAGAGCCAGGAAACATTCAGTTCAAAAGTGTGCAAAGAGAAAAATGATGTTCTGCAGATCTCTCTCTTCTCTCCCTCAATCTCTCTCTCTATTGTGAATGTTCCAGTGGTTCTCAGTAGTCAGGTTAATAGCTTGGAGATTTATTTTTTTTAATAATTTAATGAATGAGCACTTTTCTTATTTAGGCTAAATGTCTTTCTCAGTGTCGAGCTTGCACTTTATTGGTTTGAGCTCTGAGCAGCTCTGTATTGTGTTGCCCCTTTGTTACAATTTTCAAGATTGTTTTTGCAGTTTGTGCCACATCTTTGTTGAATAAAAATAGTCTTATTTCAATTCAATTGTGATTAATCACTAACATGAAAATTTAAAATGTGTTGTTGAAAACCACCTGTAAAGTTAACCAAGAATGTTATTTAATCTGCAGGGATTGTAGTGAAAACAGTAAAGAGTAAAAGTTAGATTTCATGGGGTCCTTTAGAGGAGATTTAAATATATCGAGATATATATCGTATATCGTGAAATGGAGAAAATGTATCGGGATATTCATTTTTTCCCCATATCGCACAGCCCTAGCTGCGCGTGACGGCAGATCAACCCGATTTCCTTTCGGCTCTCGCTGGCTGGTTCTCATCATCGTTTAACCTGTAACTAATCACAAATGGGTTCACGGCTCATGACGATCGAACATGCTTAAAAACAAAACGTCGGCGGTTCAGAGTCAGTCATCACTGAGCCGGATGGGGTAGTTGCAGAGCAGCAACAGGGACAATCAGGGAGTAAAATCATGTACATTTGAGAAACTGTTAATAAACATAACATTTCTCAAAAATATCAGGGGTTCAATAACTTTTGAGTGGCAGTGCGTACAGGACATCACTTCGCAGCTCCTGTAAAAACAGCTCACTACTTTCACAAAAACGTGACTCGTATTTTATGTGCCTTTTAAGCGCTCGCTGAATGAAAAAGGCAAACAGGAAATGGCATGTCAGGACAGGAAGCAAACGTAGTGCAAAGGCTCACAAAGATGAGGAACTGGAAAAAGAAATCAGAAATGCATTCAAAGGCACAAAAAAAAAATCAGTAGTGGTGATGTTCATTCGTACTTACGCTGTGATTAGCATTAGCATTATAAAACCTCGAAGAAATCAAGAGCTTCGAATAGAGTTTGGAGGTCGGTACACATCATATCACATCACGTAGCTTTGGCGTAAACAGAAAGGAGACGCCGCAGTGGAGTAAATCCTCATAAGTAGGAACAACATCGTTTCCCATTTTGATATGTTCGACGTGTAAAGTTAGAAAAAAAAAAAAACAGACGCCTCCTCGAAAGCTTGTTTCATTTGCTCTTTAAAAGCCACTTTACTGTGCGAGTAGCTGAGCAGCCAGCTAGCTAGCTAACACACTGATGATCATCTTCTCAAAATGGTGACTAGTTTGATCAGTGTTATCAATTTAACCAAGTAGTCCATCTGTATATTAACTGATCGAAAGCGCCATCAACTCATTTTAAAGTACAACCCCAAGTCCAAAAAAGTTGGGACAAAGTACAAATTGTAAATAAAAACGGAATGCAATGATGTGGAAGTTTCAAAATTCCATATTTTATTCAGAATAGAACATAGATGACATATCAAATGTTTAAACTGAGAAAATGTATCATTTAAAGAGAAAAATTAGGTGATTTTAAATTTCATGACAACACCACATCTCAAAAAAGTTGGGACAAGGCCATGTTTCCCACTGTGAGACATCCCCTTTTCTCTTTACAACAGTCTGTAAACGTCTGGGGACTGAGGAGACAAGTTGCTCAAGTTTAGGGATAGGAATGTTAACCCATTCTTGTCTAATGTAGGATTCTAGTTGCTCAACTGTCTTAGGTCTTTTTTGTCGTATCTTCCGTTTTATGATGCGCCAAATGTTTTCTATGGGTGAAAGATCTGGACTGCAGGCTGGCCAGTTCAGTACCCGGACCCTTCTTCTACGCAGCCATGATGCTGTAATTGATGCAGTATGTGGTTTGGCATTGTCATGTTGGAAAATGCAAGGTCTTCCCTGAAAGAGACGTCATCTGGATGGGAGCATATGTTGCTCTAGAACCTGGATATACCTTTCAGCATTGATGGTGTCTTTCCAGATGTGTAAGCTGCCCATGCCACACGCACTAATGCAACCCCATACCATCAGAGATGCAGGCTTCTGAACTGAGCGCTGATAACAACTTGGGTCGTCCTTCTCCTATTTAGTCCGAATGACACGGCGTCCCTGATTTCCATAAAGAACTTCAAATTTTGATTCGTCTGACCACAGAACAGTTTTCCACTTTGCCACAGTCCATTTTAAATGAGCCTTGGCCCAGAGAGGACGTCTGCGCTTCTGGATCATGTTTAGATACGGCTTCTTCTTTGAACTATAGAGTTTTAGCTGGCAACGGCGGATGGCACGGTGAATTGTGTTCACAGATAATGTTCTCTGGAAATATTCCTGAGCCCATGTTGTGATTTCCAATACAGAAGCATGCCTGTATGTGATGCAGTGCCGTCTAAGGGCCCGAAGATCACAGGCACCCAGTATGGTTTTCCGGCCTTGACCCTTACGCACAGAGATTCTTCCAGATTCTCTGAATCTTTTGATGATATTATGCACTGTAGATGATGATATGTTCAAACTCTTTGCAATTTTACACTGTCGAACTCCTTTCTGATATTGCTCCACTATTTGTCGGCGCAGAATTAGGGGGATTGGTGATCCTCTTCCCATCTTTACTTCTGAGAGCCGCTGCCACTCCAAGATGCTCTTTTTATACCCAGTCATGTTAATGACCTATTGCCAATTGACCTAATGAGTTGCAATTTGGTCCTCCAGCTGTTCCTTTTTTGTACCTTTAACTTTTCCAGCCTCTTATTGCCCCTGTCCCAACTTTTTTGAGATGTGTTGCTGTCATGAAATTTCAAATGAGCCAATATTTGGCATGAAATTTCAAAATGTCTCACTTTCGACATTTGATATGTTGTCTATGTTCTATTGTGAATACAATATCAGTTTTTGAGATTGATAAATTATTGCATTCCGTTTTTATTTACAATTTGTACTTTGTCCCAACTTTTTTGGAATCGGGGTTGTACAAAATTACAGGTGCTTTCAAGTGTACGATGTTCACCGTGTGAGCGGCCATGACATCACTCAAACAAATCGGTCAGGAACTGCTAGGCTCGTCAAGGACACTATTCCAAGCTGACGAGCTGAAATTTCAGCCTGAGCTGGCGTTTTCAGTGGGTTTTACTGGTTGTAGGTGGAGAATTTTCCAACTTCGAATGCAGTATTAGATCCTGAACGCATTAAAACGCTGCTAGCTCGCGACATTTTGTGCAAGATGTCTCACTTCAGCTGGTTTTAGCACACGGGACGCACGTCTACAGCGTCAGGTAGTTATATGGTGACAACGAGGGCCAGTGGAACGGTGCGATAATGATAACGATGTCCAATCTGAATTGGTTCCCGTTATGGTTCTAGCCAATCGGCAATGAGGTCACATGTTACAACAAATCGCAGCAGTATTTGTGAAAACGAAACACGCTCTGGTGATTACGAACAATGAAAACTCAGAAGAAAAAAATAATAAGAAGAAGAAGAAGAAGCTTCGCTATGACAACTAGTTCAAGGTGACTTGGTCGTCGGATCATCTGGTATCAAAGCATGGAGGCGAGGTGGGAAGTGTTTTGTGAAGTACGTCAGTCCTAGTCTGGTTAACACCAGACCATATCACAAGTGAAATATGGTCTGGAATCCGCCTATTGAATTTCTCGTAGGGGAGGTGTGGTTTATGATTGTCAACGGCCGTTTATTGGACATTGCAAATGTCTATCATTTGGTGTATACGTAGCCCATGGCCAATCATGGCAGTTGTACCCGGTGACGTAGTTAGAGCGACGAAGAAGAAACTCTTGATAGCATTTTCCTGCTCTGGACCAAGCTGTGCCGCAGAAATCCCGAGACCGCCTGCCTCCTTTACCTGGTCTTCCACCAAGGCAGTCAGTGGCGAGATTACCGCAACGACTGGGGTTTGGCTAAACCCCATCTGCTTAGCCACTAAGGGGGCTAGCTGGTAAATGAGACTTTTACCAAACCCTGTCGGGAGCAAGGCAAAGGCATCCGTTTAAGAAACAAGTCAAAAGGTTTTTATTAGAATCATTAAAAATGGACTCTCTCATGTACTTTTAATATGTTTGTAAATTGTTATTCAATTTCTGTGATAACAACTGTGATATTTTGTGATATATAAAATGTGATAGTTATATTTCTTAAATTTATTTATTAATATTATTAATGTTATTTTTAGACACTTTGTTTACTTATACATTTTTGTAATTTTTGTCCTCTATCATATTGTCACCATTTTGTAATTTTTTATGAGGACCACAATGGAAATAAGTCATTTTATTCGACTTTTTTGTGTCATCCTCGGTTTTTTTTTTACGTCTTTACAATAATTAAATGTGTACTTTATTGTAAATGTACATGTGGAAAACCTAAATAAAATCAATCAATCAATCAATCAATCAATCCGTCTTCGTGCCAATGAAAGACTAACGCCAAACGCTGTTCTTTTTTTTTTAAAACAAACTTTCGCTCTAAACTATTCAGAAGTGTCTAAAGCTTGATCGAAAGTTTGGTTCGTTTCGCTCGCCGCCATGTTAAATGTGATCCGTAAACAGTCCCAAATAAACTACAAGCTTCCGTTTGTCGAGTAGTACGCGTCACCGTCTTTCCACCCCTCCTCACTCTCTGATTGGCTCCCTAACTCAGGCGAGCCTTTAGACCATAGTTTCCATGCTGTCTTTTCAGATCGGAACGATTGTGCAAAGCAGCATGGGATTTCCCAGGCTACGTCAGTCCGATTTCTCCATCAGGTTTCTTAAATACGGCACTCAGAATGCAGGAGGATGCACAAATTTACACCATTTTTTTTTTCCCAAAAAAATTTAACAGGAGGCCACACCCCTAGAAGGGCCCGATTGCGTCACGCAACCTGATCTACCGCTTTTAATTTTCTGGGGGTTGGCAAGCAAGCAAATTAAAAACTATCAACATGTTCGTGATTTCATTCCGTCACTTTGTCCTCCATTTTGTTTTTTCTCCCCCTTGCCCCTCCCCCCTCCCCTCCAACTTGTGACCTGATTGATCTGGAGTAGAGATGACGCTGATCCGATACTCAGGATCGTTACTGGGCCAATACCAGCATTAATTAATTAATTAATTAATTAATTAATTAATTAATTAAAAAATTATTTTAAAAAATTATAAAAAAAAAAATTTACTGGATATCAGCGAAAAAGGAATGAATCTGATCTGGAACTAGACTGGGAAAAGATTTTTTTTTATGAAATTAAATTATTAAATTAAATCAGTGAAATTATTAAATGATTTTAATAATGTAAAAAAAATTATAAATTAAATAAAAAAATTATATTCAATAATTAAAAACAAATTAAGTTAAAAATAAATTAAAATTAAATATACTCATTTTAGTTTCAAAAATTTAATTGAGTTAAAAATAAATTAATCATTATAAATGAAATTATTAAATTAGATTCACCTTGATTCTATTTTTTCGTTCAGGTTGATTTTACACTTTATTATATTTCCATTGTGACTCATTTTTGCACTTTTTTATCGATGTACTTGTCCCTTGGAATTTT
Organism: Neoarius graeffei; assembly: GCF_027579695.1. Classification (NCBI taxonomy): domain Eukaryota; kingdom Metazoa; phylum Chordata; class Actinopteri; order Siluriformes; family Ariidae; genus Neoarius; species Neoarius graeffei. Next base: position 106,987,452 of record NC_083572.1, read on the forward strand.
TAAGTCAGTTAACAAAAATCATTTTAAAGTTGAACAAATTTCAAACAAAAATATACGGGATGAGTCTCGGTCTCGGCTGATCGTTATGGGGAGACGACGACACCCACTTGACGTCACTTTAAAGCATTTCTGCCAGCACTCTTTCTGAAGGATTACACGTCAAACGTGCGCCTCGGGTGCATAAGGGTTTTTTCCTCCCATCAACCAACGTGAGACAATAAAAACAGACTTTTCCAAAGTTTAGTTCCTCGATATGTCGATGGAACGCTGACGTCTGCTAAACTACACAGTCTGGTGATTGGAAGGAACTTTTTTTTTTAATTCGCTTAAACGTTTTAATCGCAAAGCCGCCACGAGCATTTTTCAGGCATTCGAGACTGAGTCGCCGTTTCCAGCAGGGAAGAAGCAGAGGAAATGCAGATGGACTTGCCTTCTTAAACTTGTCACTGCTCTCAGCGCCAGCGCCTGTGGGCTGGATCTCAGGTGTGTTCAGGTTCGGCTCACCTGGAGTTTCTGAGGAAACACACATTACCCAGGAAATATGACAACCGTTTAGCAACAAACACACGGAACATGCAGAGAAACAAGCAATCAGAGAGTGACTTCCTGTTTTAATCCCACGTCACCACGTTCAAAACACACTCGAAGGTCTCGAGCAGGGCGCGTAAACTTTTTACACTCGGGGACTTACATATGTTTTAGAAACACACCACTAAGAGATGAGTCACGTCAGTTAATGACATGCACAATCATATTTTGTCTATTTATTGGAAATAGAATATTTACTTTCTTCAATTTTGACCCATTTATTATATTTTATATTTATTATATTTTATATTTATTATATTTTATATTTATTATATTTTATATTTATTATATCCCAGTTGAGGTTATTTCTAAGCGTAGAGGTGGGCGATGTTAATAAATATATCTTACAGATATTGCAATTTTAAAGCTTGATTACAAAATTTTAAACATCACATCAGCTGCTTCTAGACAGTTTGTATCTTAAAAATTAATAATAATAATAATAATAATAATAATAATAATCTAAAATAAAAAGATGAAGTATTCCTTGAGGCTGACAGTAGCGTCTGTGGTCTGCAGTTTGGCCATAAAGAGAGAAACATCAGGAATGATCAGAGGATTTATCAGCAGTTACAGAACTGCATTCTAGATATTATCAGGGGAAATTAAGGAGCTGCACCTTGACAGTAATTTTATAACTCCTGGCTTCTACATCATTTTTACTGATCTATCTATCTATCTATCTATCTATCTATCTATCTATCTATCGTATCTAACTTTGTGTCAATCTATCTATCGACTGTATGTAACTTCATCTGTCAATCCATCTGTCCGTCCGCCCACTGTACCTAACCGTCCGTCCGTCCGCCCACTGTACCTAACCGTCCGTCTGTCCGCCCACTGTACCTAACCGTCCGTCCGTCCGCCCACTGTACCTAACCGTCCGTCCGTCCGCCCACTGTACCTAACCGTCCGTCCGTCCGCCCACTGTACCTAACTGTCCGTTCACCAACTGTACCTACCCGTCCGTCCATCCGCCCACTGTACCTAACCGTCCGTTCACCCACTGTACCTACCCGTCCGTCCGTCCGTCCGCCCACTGTACCTAACCGTCCGTCCGCCCACTGTACCTACCCGTCCGTCCGTCCGCCCACTGTACCTAACCGTCCGTCCGTCCGCCCACTGTACCTAACCGTCCGTCCGTCCGCCCACTGTACCTACCCGTCCGTCCGTCCGCCCACTGTACCTACCCGTCCGTCCGTCCGCCCACTGTACCTAACCGTCCGTCCGTCCGTCCGCCCACTGTACCTAACCGTCCGTCCGTCCGCCCACTGTACCTAACCGTCTGTCCGTCTGCCCACTGTACCTAACCGTCTGTCCGTCTGCCCACTGTATCTAACCGTCTGTCCGTCTGCCCACTGTACCTGTCTGTCCGTCTGCCTACTGTACCTAACCGTCCGTCCGTCTGCCCACTGTACCTAACCGTCCGTCCGTCTGCCCACTGTACCTAACCGTCCGTCCGTCTGCCCACTGTACCTAACCGTCCGTCCGTCTGCCCACTGTACCTAACCGTCCGTCCGTCTGCCCACTGTACCTAACCGTCCGTCCGTCTGCCCACTGTACCTAACCGTCCGTCCGTCCGCCCACTGTACCTAACTGTCCGTCCGCACACTGTACCTAACCGTCTGTCCGTCTGCCCACTGTACCTAACCGTCTGTCCGTCTGCCCACTGTATCTAACCGTCTGCCCACTGTACCTAACCGTCCGTCCGTCTGCCCACTGTACCTAACCGTCCGTCCGTCTGCCCACTGTACCTAACCGTCCGTCCGTCTGCCCACTGTACCTAACCGTCCGTCCGTCTGCCCACTGTACCTAACCGTCCGTCCGTCTGCCCACTGTACCTAACCGTCCGTCCGTCCGCCCACTGTACCTAACCGTCCGTCCGTCTGCCCACTGTACCTAACTGTCCGTCCGCACACTGTACCTAACCGTCTGTCCGTCTGCCCACTGTACCTAACCGTCTGTCCGTCTGCCCACTGTATCTAACCGTCTGTCCGTCTGCCCACTGTACCTGTCTGTCCGTCTGCCCACTGTACCTAACCGTCCGTCCGTCTGCCCACTGTACCTAACCGTCCGTCCGTCTGCCCACTGTACCTAACCGTCCGTCCGTCTGCCCACTGTACCTAACCGTCCGTCCGTCTGCCCACTGTACCTAACCGTCCGTCCGTCTGCCCACTGTACCTAACCGTCCGTCCGTCTGCCCACTGTACCTAACCGTCCGTCCGCCCACTGTACCTAACCGTCCGTCCGTCTGCCCACTGTACCTAACCGTCCGTCCGTCCGTCCGCCCACTGTACCTAACCGTCTGTCCGTCTGCCCACTGTACCTAACCGTCTGTCCGTCTGCCCACTGTATCTAACCGTCTGTCCGTCTGCCCACTGTACCTGTCTGTCCGTCTGCCTACTGTACCTAACCGTCCGTCCGTCTGCCCACTGTACCTAACCGTCCGTCCGTCTGCCCACTGTACCTAACCGTCCGTCCGTCTGCCCACTGTACCTAACCGTCCGTCCGTCTGCCCACTGTACCTAACCGTCCGTCCGTCTGCCCACTGTACCTAACCGTCCGTCCGCCCACTGTACCTAACCGTCCGTCCGCCCACTGTACCTAACCGTCCGTCCGCCCACTGTACCTAACCGTCTGTCCGTCTGCCCACTGTACCTAACCGTCTGTCCGTCTGCCCACTGTACCTGTCTGTCCGTCTGCCTACTGTACCTAACCGTCTGTCCACTGTACCTAACCGTCTGTATCTAACCATCTGTCCGTCTGCCTACTGTATCTAACCGTCTGTCCGTCTGTATCTAACCATCTGCCCGTCTGTCTACTGTACCTAACCATCTGTCCACTATACCTAACTGTCTGTCCGTCTGCCTACTGTATCTAACCATCTGTCAGTCTGTCTACTGTATCTAACCATCTGTCCGTCTGTATCTAACCATCTGTCCATCTGTATCTAACCATCTGTCCATCTGTATCTAACCATCTGTCCGTCTGTATCCAAGATCTGTCCGTCTGTATCTAACCATCTGCCTACTTCATCTAACCATCTGTCCGTCTGTATCTAACCATCTGTCCATCTGTCGACTGTATGTGTCTATCCATCTACTGTATCCATCAGTCTGTCTGTCTACAGTAATGTTTATAATAATGTTTACACTTCCACTTTAACTCTACACTCTTTACCCCCCACACCCTTACACTGTATTCTTATGATATATTCACTCTTATTTTGCTTTGTTTATAATGTTAAACTACTTTTAGTACATTTCTAACTCTGTGCTGCTGTAACAGGTCCATTTCCTTCGGAGATGAAGAATGTGATCAAATGCTCCATCACTCTATCTATCTATCTATGAATCTTGACTGGAGTTAACAGTATTATTCAACTTCACTTGGCTACATGAATAAATTTGACGATTAGATTTGACTTGACTTGTCATCTAACATGATCCGAGTTGCCTTGTCTGTCTATTCGAATTCTGCAACTTGATTTGACTTGATTTTATTTGACTAGACTTCACTGAACTTGACCATCAGATTGCTTTATTTGCCTGCCTTGATGCGACCATTTTACTTGACTTTTTTTTTCATATCTGTTGGGGAGGTGTTAAGTAAATACTTGAAAATCTGGATTGTACATTTCTGCTTTTGGATTTACGGAATTTGAAAAAAAAAATCATATAAGAATGTGTTGAAAGGCATCAACTGATTCTGGAAATGGCAAACAAAGAAACCTAAAGAACAGGATCAAAAAAAAAAAAAAAACCCCGCAGCAGTAAAGCAGTCTGACCTCACGTCCACATGTGAGGAGAATTAAGACAAATTCATTCGTTGCCTTTGTAGTTTTTGACTATTGGGATAGAAACAGGATTTAAATCTCTCTCGTTTAAATCTCCCTCCTGTGTGTGTTTGTGTCAGACAGCGACGTATAACGGGGCCGGATAGAGAACGCATTAATTAGCTACTTAATAGCCCCCAAGCATAACTACGTCATCACTTGTTTATCGCAATGCATTATAGGGGATAGCCGGGGTCAGCAGTTGGGCAATATAGCGGATGTTCGATTAATTTTACGTCAGAGTGATGTGAGACGAGCGATTTTGCCGTGCTGTCGTGAAAGACAATGAAATTGGTGATTTAAAGAGGTGGAGAACATGTCGAGGGTTTACAGCAGGAAAATCAGAATCCAAATCAAGCTTGGTGAGAAGGTCAGAGTCCAGACCGAGTCTACTACACTGTACATCATCACCACATCTCAGAATGTTTTATCAAAACATTTATAAATGAGCGATTAGTTAAATAAAACTTGATATCAGGAAACATTACCCAGCGGGGAAAAAAAAATCCTTTGGAAATGCGCTGATCTGCCGTGTCGTGCTCAGTATAAATGCAATTTCTTCAATAAACGCCGCGAGCGAGGTCCACTGAACATTATACAGACCCGAAAGAGAACCCTTCACAGTTTGGGAGTTTTATCGGTCTGACAGGCTCGTTCGGCACGTCGAGAGCCAAAGGCTGAAGAACGCGTGTTTGTTTTACAGGCTTTGGAATATCGCTAGTTTCAGACGATGAACCGTGTCGATTGTTATAATCTTCTATATTCCACAGACCGTGGAAATATCACTGGGTCACAGTTTAACTCCGTCTTTTTCCCCACCAGAGAAATGTAAGCGACAAACGCTTGTCCATTTTGACTCGGTTCGAAGGTTTTCACTGCGGATTAAACTTATCCATTTCTTTCTTCTCTTCTTCTCGGCTGGCAGCTGATAAAAGCTCAAATTCGGTGTTCTCTTTGTTGTGGAGACACAGTAAAGCCTAGGTCACAACCGGACGTACGATTTTTTGGCCGTGCGATTTTTGGCGTTTCCCAAATCGCTGCGTTTTTTTTGGTTCGTGGAGAAAGACGCACATTGGCCGTAAGTTTGTCTTGCAACCTGAAAAAAACGTAAGCGCCCGTAGAGTTTGTTTGACATGACAAAGAACCTCTGCGGCCGGTCTGCGGCTCGAAAATCAGCACGTCACACGCGCGCCCTCCGTGCGTTTCTTGCTTTTGTTGCACGTAGACCGGCCGTAGGAGCACGTACGGCCGGTTGTGACCGAGGCTTAAGGCACACAGCAGTTCACTTTAGGCAGCACGGTTAAAACAACGCAGTGTTTAACAAAGGCGAAAGTAAGCAATACGGCGGCGCTGACCCCGGGTATCGCCCATAATGCATTGCGGTAGGTAGACAAGCGATGACGTAGCCAGGGGTTACGGTTATTACTACAACATTCCTGACGTGAGCAGAAGAAAATGAATGCAGCTTAAGTATCACGTTATGGTTTTGTATATAAAATGAGTATTAAATAATACATCGTTTTCAGGAATCCTCAGTCGCCCCCAACCGAGTCCATTAAACATGGAAGGGGCGTCAGGTCAGCGAGTGCTGGGGTAACAGGAGGACGGGGGGTTAGGGCACTGTGTGCTGTTTACACACCTAACAACAGACGCAGACCAGAAGCTCCAATGACTGCACTATTCACACCTGTGAAAACGTGGAGGGAAGGAAAAGGGGGGGGAAGAAGAGGAACACATGAAATGTGAAAAAAAAAAAAAAATGAAAACGATGGTAATAAAAAGGACTTATTTTTACTCTGCATCCCCTGTGGACAAGCAGCGGGTCAGTTTCAGCGTACGTCCAGAACATCAGTCAGCATCGCCATCCGTTATAAAGTCCCAATCATGATCAGTATTACAGCACATCAGTAAACTCAATGTACACACTACCGTTCAAAAGTTTGGGGTCACTCTGAAATGTCCTTATGTTTGAAAGAAAAGCACTGTTCTTTTCAATGAAGATCACTTTAAACTAATCAGAAATCCACTCTATACATTGCTAATGTGGTAAATGACTATTCTAGCTGCAAATGTCTGGTTTTTGGTGCAATATCTCCATAGGTGTATAGAGGCCCATTTCCAGCAACCATCACTCCAGTGTTCTAATGGTACAATGTGTTTGCTCATTGCCTCAGAAGGCTAATGGATGATTAGAAAACCCTTGTACAATCATGTTAGCACAGCTGAAAACAGTTGAGCTCTTTAGAGAAGCTATAAAATTGACCTTCCTTTGAGCAGATTGAGTTTCTGGAGCATCACGTTCATTTGTGGGGTCGATTAAATGCTCAAAATGGCCAGAAAAATGTCTCGACTATATTTTCTATTCATTTTACAACTTATGGTGGGAAATAAAAGTGTGACCTTTCATGGATAACACAAAATTGTCTGGGTGACCCCAAACTTTTGAACGGTAGTGTATACAGTACACGCTTACACAATAAGACATGATGTGAACTTAACAGGACTAGAACCAATGCACTTGAAGGAATTTCCTGAATGGAGCTTCAAAATAAAATGGACACGCTTCTTCGTACGCCAAATGCAGTCCATCAGCCAGGACATGCGTCATGTTTGCTACAAGGACGATGTTGCTAACTAACAAGCAACGGAAGCAAGAAGCCGCCAGTTCAGCGCTGTGGAAACAAAACATGAAAGTGGAATGTACAAAAATATACACAGTGGTGCTTGAAAGTTTGTGAACCCTTTAGAATTTTCTATATTTCTGCATAAATATGACCGAAAACATCATCAGGTTTTCACACTAGTCCTAAAAGTAGATAAAGAGAACCCAGTTCAACAAATGAGACAAAAATATTCTACCTGGTCATTTATTTATTGAGGAAAATGATCCAATATTACATATCTGTGAGTGGCAAAAGTATGTGAACCTCTAGGATTAGCAGTTAATTTGAAGGTGAAATGAGAGTCAGGTGTTTTCAATCAATGGGACGACAATCAGGTGTGAGTGGGCGCCCTGTTTTATTTAAAGAACAGGGATCTATCAAAGTCTGATCTTCACAACACATGTTTGTGGAAGTGTATCATGGCACGAACAAAGGAGATTTCTGAGGACCTCAGAAAAAGCGTTGCTGATGCTCATCAGGCTGGAAAAGGTTACAAAACCATCTCTAAAGAGTTTGGACTCCACCAATCCACAGTCAGACAGATTGTGTACAAATGGAGGAAATTCAAGACCATTATTACCCTGCCCAGGAGTGGTCGACCAACAAAGATCACTCCAAGAGCAAGGCGTGTAATAGTCGACGAGGTCACAAAGGACCCCAGGGTAACTTCTAAGCAACTGAAGGCCTCTCTCACATTGGCTAATGTTAATGTTCATGAGTCCACCATCAGGAGAACACTGAACAACAATGGTGTGCATGGCAGGGTTGCAAGGAGAAAGCCACTGCTCTCCAAAAAGAACACTGCTGATCATCTGCAGTTTCCTAAAGATCACGTGGACAAGCCAGAAGGCTATTGGAAAAATGTTCTGTGGATGGATGAGACCAAAATAGAACTTTTTGGTTTAAATGAGAAGCGTTATGTTTGGAGAAAGGAAAACACTGCATTCCAGCATAAGAACCTTATCCCATCTGTGAAACATGGTGGTGGTAGTATCATGGTTTGGGCCTGTTTTGCTGCATCTGGGCCAGGACGGCTTGCCATCATTGATGGAACAATGAATTCTGAATTATACCAGTGAATTCTAAAGGAAAATGTCAGGACATTTGTCCATGAACTGAATCTCAAGAGAAGGCGGGTCATGCAGCAAGACAACGACAGGGCTTTCCACAAGCGCCGGCTGCAGGCCATACAGCCGGCTACACAATTAAGTCCAGCCGGCTACTTTAATGACTATTATTTTTGTAGCCCACAGGCTCTAAATATTAATTTTCGATTTTAATAAAATTAAAATGTTTATCTAACAAACTGACAATGTCAAACTGAACCGCACTCATTTAAGTTGTGATTCGCGCTGTTTGTACCGATAACAACCACAAATTCCCCGCAGACTTCGTTGATCAAGGGAGAGTAACTCATCCGCGGCCCCGACATGCGGTCTGTGCTCGCGAACTCGGCGGAGGCAGTAGTGTGTCGGAGGCGACATCGGAGGGAACAGAAGCAGAGATAACACTTATTTTGTCTCCGGGAAACCAGTCTTCTCTCGTTCAATTACGTGCTGGCATCAAAAGACACCGTTGGTTGTAAATGAACCCAAACTGAGTGGTTGGAGTGTATTTTCATACACAAATGGAGAAATGTTGGCTGAGTGTGTAATTGTGTCGCCCCACTGCAGACCGTTGTCGCTGTTAATTCATAGCATGCTCAGCTGCGTGAATGTGTCATGCACCGAAAATAAGAGATTTACAAGCCAGGAACGCCTCATGATGTAATATGTGAGCTTGTATAGCCTATTACTGATTATTTTTGGTGCGCAAATCACAGTTTTCATTGGTGCATTAGCGTCTGGCATACACTAATGAATAAAAAAGATGCAATATGTTGTAGTAGTAATAATAATCTCATCTCATCTCATCATCTGTAACCGCTTTATCCTGTTCTACAGGGTCGCAGGCAAGCTGGATCCTATCCCAGCTGACTACGGGCGAAAGGCGGGGTACACCCTGGACAAGTCGCCAGGTCATCACAGGGCTGACACATAGACACAGACAACCATTCACACTCACATTCACACCTACGCTCAATTTAGAGTCACCAGTTAACCTAACCTGCATGTCTTTGGACTGTGGGGGAAACCGGAGCACCCGGAGGAAACCCACGCGGACACGGGGAGAACATGCAAACTCCACACAGAAAGGCCCTCGCCGGCCCCGGGGCTCGAACCCAGACCTTCTTGCTGTGAGGCGACAGCACTCGCTAACCACTACACCACCGTGCTGCCCACTAGTAATAATAATAATAATAATAATAATAATAATAATAGCAAATGTCTGAGAAATTAATATAGCTTGTCTATTATGCAGGCATACTTAGGCTAATAATAATAATAATAATAATAATAATAATAATAATAATATGAACAGTTTTTGAATAATGCTCTCCTGCAATAAGTAAACAGTCTGTGGAAAATACATTTAATCCTGGGAACTGCGTGCACAGGAGTTTATTTTGTGTTTACTCCCCCCCCCGGCTGGCTACTTATTTGTCATGGCTGGCTAGTATGAGCCTAAGGCCAAGTTTACATTAAACCGTATCTGTCTCGTTTTCTTCGCGGATGCACTGTCCGTTTACATTAAAATGCCTGGAAACGGGAATCCGCCAGGGTCCACGTATTCAATCCAGATCGTGTCTGGTCCGGTGCTGTGTAAACATTGAGAATACGCGGATACGCTGTGCTGAGCTCTAGCTGGCGTCGTCATTGGACAACGTCACTGTGACATCCACCTTCCTGATTCGCTGGCGTTGGTCATGTGACGCGACTGCTGAAAAACGGCGCAGACTTCCGCCTTGTATCACCTTTCATTAAAGAGTATAAAAGTATGAAAATACTGCAAATACTGATGCAAATACTGCCCATTGTGTAGTTATGATTGTCTTTAGGCTTGCCATCCTTCCACTTGCAAGTGGTAAGTGATATGCGCTGGGATCACACACACAGCGGCTCAGTCCCAAATCACTGCTCGTGCGCTTCACTCGCACGCTCTGTGAGCTGCGCAGGGCCGGAGTGCGCACCCTCCAGAGGGCACTCGCTGTTCAGGGCGGAGTGATTTGGAGCGCAGGATGCCTGCGGAGCTGAGCGCATCCGTGTATTGGTGTTGCTGTGTGCACACTAATCGTTTTAAAAACGTTAATCTGATGATCCGCTGATACGGTTTAATGTAAACCCCACCTTAGTGGAAAGCCCTGCAACGACCCTAAGCACACAAGTAATTCTACCAAAGAATGGTTAAAGAAGAATAAAGTGAATGTTTTGGAATGGCCAAGTCAAAGTCCTGACCTTAATCCAATGGAAATGTTGTGGAAGAACCTGAAGTGAGCCGTTCATGTGAGGGAACCCACCAACATCCCAGAGTTGAAGCTGTTCTGTACGGAGGAACGGGCTAAAATTCCTCCAAGCCGGTGTGCAGGACTGATCAACAGTTACCGCAAACGTTTAGTTGCAGTTATTGCTGCACAAGGGGGTCACACCAGATACTGAAAGCAAAGGTTCACATACTTTTGCCACTCACAGATATGTAATATTGGATCATTTTCCTCAATAAATAAATGACCAAGTATAATATTTTTGTCTCATTTGTTTAACTGGGTTCTCTTTATCTACTTTTAGGACTTGTGTGAAAATCTGATGATGTTTTAGGTCATATTTATGCAGAAATATAGAAAATTCTAAAGGGTTCACAAACTTTCAAGCACCACTGTATTACTGACATATAACAAAGAATCCTGTCAAGTTTTGTGAAATTCCTCCAAAAAATTGTGAGGGGAGTTGATTTCAGAAGGTGAGCACCCTTCCCGGGACGGACATCACCACGACACAATCCCCCTTCAGACCTTTCGGCCAGCGGGGGATAAAAATTGTAAGGGAAGTTGATTTCAGAAAGCAAGCACACCTTGATGAAATTTCCAAAGTACAAGTTTGTTAATAACCAAGGGCATAACTCTGGGAAAATTTCCCCAAATTAAACGAAATTTCAATAAGCGTATAACGATCATATAACAAAGCCTTTTGCCAAGTTTGGTGAAATTCCTCCACAAATTGTGACAGGAGTTGATTTCAGAAGGAAAACACACTCAAAATTTTCAAAGTATAATTTTGTTAATGAAGGGCTGTAACTCTGGTAAAATGTGACCCGATTTAATGAAGTTACAATATGCGTATTACCGACATACAACAAAGAATCCTGCCAAGTTTTGTGAAATTCTTCCAATAATTGAGAGGGGAATTGATTTCAGAAGGTGAGTACCCTTCCCGGGACGGATGGACAGACGGACACCGCCACAACACAATCCCCCTTCAGGCCTTTCGGGCAGTGGGTGATAACAAGGCCATAAAAATTAACCTGAATATTATAATAATAATAATTATTATTATTATCTGGTTTCAGAACAATTATCTGGTTTCATCTGTCACATCCACACTCGAGCAGCACCATTAGGACTCATGACCATGCACCTGTTCCTGATTAGAGCTCAATCACAGCGCAGACGAGGACTGACTAACACACAGACTTTGTGAAAGCCTTGCATTTTGGATCACTTTTCGAGTTTTGGACTGCAAATATTGTATTCCCTCTGATATCCTGTCTGTACCTCACTCCACCACTGCCTGTTTTTCGACTCGGCCTCCGTTTTGGATCCGTTTGCGAACGTGTTTTCAATAAAACGCTTCCTGCGATTACATCCATCTATCGCCATTACACGACAAACTGTCAACTGTCCGACAAGCGAATGGACTAATAAACCTGTTTTAAATGAACAGGTGGATAAGGCGCCATACCATAAATCCAGGGACCCGGGTTCGATTCCGGCCCGAGGTCATTTCCCGATCCCTCCCCGTCTCTCTCTCCCGCTCATTTCCTGTCTCTACGCTGTCCTATCCAGTAAAGGTGCAAAAAGCCCAAAAAAAAATCTTTAAAAAAAATAAATAAATAAAAAAAATAAGTGTTGAATAGAAACCCATCTGTCTTATGGAAATAAAGATACAAATTTTGCTGTCCGTTGGTCAAGTGTTTATGAGATACCAGGGCTTTCCACAAGCGCCGGCTGCAGGCCATACAGCCGACTACTAGGGCTGTAACGATATGCGTATCGAAATCGAAATTGCGATACGCAGAGCCACGATCCGTATCGCGATACAAGAAGGCAGAATCGCGGTACACCCTTTCAAACTTCTCCTCAGCCCAAAAACAGAGGCGCTTCCAAACTTCAATTTATGAATACTTTACTTTTTATTTAAATTACATTTTAAACTTACTTAAATTACTTTTTTTTTTATATCTATTAGTAAGTCATTTTTTCGCCGACCTGCGACAATCTTCTGCGAGTCACGCAACGTCCACACTCGCCACTGGCAGAGCATTCATTTCTTTTAAGCGGTCGCCATTCTGGTTGCGACGCGGGGAGCGAATCTGTAAACAAGCAGCTCATTGGCTGGCTAGGTGTGCCACAAGCCAATCACAACCACTTGACCGGAAAGGCATGCAGTGTTGCCAGATTGGGCGGGTTTAGGTGCTTTTTGGCTGTTTTTGAACATATTTTGGGGTGGAAAACGTTAGCAATATCTGGCAACACTGAAGGCATGTCTGCTTGGGCGGAAGCCTTCTGCGGCAGTTACATTTTGACACGCGAGCAATGTTTCACCATAAAAATTCCGTAATTTCCATCTGTTTTCCGCGATCACAGAAAATCATTGGCCCTATGAGAGTGAGACAGTGAGAGAGCCACCCCCCCCAAAAAAAAATCTTAACGGATTTACACGATTTGGAAAAATGACTTTTTCAGAACCGAAAAAAACAGAGCTTCCGGCTCAACAGTATTATTTTGAGAAATAAAACAGTCTTTGGATATACATTTGTTCATTTTTGCATACATATTACTCATTCTCTGCAGTGGTCTGAATTATTTGTTATTAAATAGTTAATGTAAGTAAGTAAATGTTAATAAGTCAAATTTACTACTTTAAAAAAACATTTTTTAAAAAATCGTGGGCGTATCGAATCGTGGGTCAAAAATCGCGATACGAATCGAATCGTGAGTTGGGTGTATCGTTACAGCCCTACCGACTACACAATTAAGTCTAGCCGGCTACTTTAATGACTTATTTTTGTAGCCCACAGGCTCTAAATATTAATTTTCGATTTTAATAAAATTAAAATGTTTATCTAACGGACTGACAATAATGTCAAACTGAACCGCACTCATTTAAGTTGTGATTCGTGCTGTTTGTACCGATAATAACCACAAATTCCCCGCAGACTTCGTTGATCAAGGGAGAGTAACTCATCCGTGGCCCCGACATGCGGTGTGTGTGCGCGCACTCGGCGGACGCAGTAGAGTATCGGAGGCGACATCGGAGGGAACAGAAGCAGAGATGACGCTTATTTTGTCTCCGGGAAACCAGTCTTCTCTCGTTCAATTACGTGCTGGCATCAAAAGACACCGTTGGTTGTAAATGAACCCAAACTGAGTGGTTGGAGTGTATTTTCATACACAAATGGAGAAATGTTCGCTGAGTGTGTAATTGTGTCGCCCCACTGCAGACCGTTGTCGCTGTTAATTCATAGCATGCTCAGCTGCGTGAATGTGTCATGCACCGAAAATAAGAGATTTACAAGCCAGGAACGCCTCATGATGCAATACGCAAGAAAAGAAAGAAGATTTACTGCCATTTTACTTTGTATTTGAGTAAAGTGAATAAATAAATGGTCTGTGGAAAATACAGTTAATCCTGGGAACTGCATGCACAGGAGTTTGTGTTTATCCCCCCGGCTGGCTACTTATTTGTCATGGCTGGCTAGTATGAGCCTTAGTGGAAAGCCCTGGATACGTTGCCTTGTGCTTATGATCAGGTTCCCTGTGGTGGTAGTCGGATGTTGTTCGTATGTACGGTCGTTGTACGGTTGCAAAAGCCATCAAAAATCAGGTTGATGCGCTCCCATATCCTGTCAAGTCTGGAGCTCCGCTATAACAAACTTAACTCGCTAACTTGGTAGCTATACGCCGTTATATTACATTAGGTGTCACGTTTTAGTTTGGTCGATTTGGTTTCCAGGCCAAAACACAAGCTTGGAGGTTCTACCTGATAGGCAGGTTCTGCCATATTTAGGCCACGCCCCTTTTCAGGTGCAGTGACACAAAACTTCATGCTCAAGGCGAATGAGATGCAACATTTAAAAGTCAGAGATACTGAACAAGTCCACAAAGCTGCTTCAGGTGTCTGCATGCGTGCGTGATGATGCAGCAAAACCGGAATGATCACCAAACATGTCCCAGCTAATGGACTCCATTTTAGATAAATGTGTCCATTTTATTCAGCCGCACTCTTATCTGTGCGTGTGTGTGTCTGTCCGTCTGTCTGTCTGTCTCACCACTGGGCAGCAGGCTCTTGAGGAAAGTGAAGTTCTCCCCGATCTTCTCGAAGTCCGGCAGCAGCTTGGCGATCTCCTCCATGTCAGGCAAAGCGCTCGCTAGCTTCTCTTCAGCAAGACGTAAACAACAAGGCACCGTTATTAACACTTACGTCAGCGAAGTGGACCCTAATCATTCTGAAAACACCCCCAAGTCTTTGATCATGCGTACCTAAATCGATATTTTCACCGAGCTCCCACACGAAGTCAGGCACGATCCATGTGTACTCGCTCAGATCAGGAAACATGTCCTTCCACTCGTCGTATGTCTACAGGGAAAAAAAAAACAAAAAACACCAAATCAGGAAACTGGATCCAAGGTTTCGTTTAAGAACGAGTGCAAAAGTTTGTATCCCCCCATGGATTTTAGATGAAAATTGGACTGCAAACCTGTATTTATAAATTAATCCATACAATCAGTTTAATAGGATTATAAAATGATAAAAATTAAATCCTTCTGGGGGCGTCATGGCTCAGGTGGATAAGGCGCCATACCATAAATCCGGGGACCTGGGTTCGATTCCGACCCGAGGTCATTTCCCGATCCCTCCCCGTCTCTCTCTCCCGCTCATTTCCTGTCTCTACACCGTCCTATCCAATAAAAGTGAAAAAAGCTCAAAAAAAATCTTTAAAAAAAAAAATCCTTCAATCGGACAAGAATCCACGGGATCGATATTGACAGGGAGTTCAGAGAGAAATCTGAAGCATGGCCAAGAGATGTAAAAGTGATAAATTATTAATCTTTGAAATATGCTGATTAATTTTTTTTTTTAATTAGGCACATCGGTCCAGCGGTTCTGTTTTTGACATTTTTCAGTCTTAGATTTTGATCTTTTTAAAGAAATGGGTCCGTATAAAACAGGCAATAAGCAGTTCGATAATACTTCAGAAGGTGGTCTGAACTGTATCGGAAGAAGAAGAAAGGAACAACGGCACTGTCTTTTGAAGAAAAAAGTACTAATCCTGGAAATAAAAGTGTGTATTTTTGTTGCTAAATTGCCAAATTTGACAAAATTATCAATGCTGCACTCTTTTTCCCCACAGAATCCAGGCGTTTCAATTTATTTTTACTCCTCTACATAATTCATGAGGCTAATTAGCATAAATGTATCGAATTTACATATAGTTTACGAGAATAAATAGTAATATCGACAGGTTTTCTTTCTATTTTATTGCTTGAATAATACCTGGAAGTTTCTGTGGGCAATAAACATCTTTAAACGGTCTCAACCAGCTAATTTGCATATCATATAATAATTTGCATACATGCGTTAATTAGGCCTAAATAACGTAAAAGAATCTTATATTCTGTCAGTAAGTTCGGCTGAAATGCTTTCAGGAGCCAAACCATGTTTCTGGCAGTCATTTAAAACGTGGCTATAAACATCATGAAGGAAATATGCATATTAGCAGATTGTAACCTCATTTGCATATAACCGACTATTCTGAAACGAGGAGTACCGGTGCTTAGAAGCGGCAAAACACTGGTTCCTCAGCTTAAATAATCGTCGCTGACACTTCAGCTGTATGGTTTGAGTATTGAACAAGCTGTAGTAGGCTATATATGGCAGGGCTCGACATTAAGGACTGCCCGATTGCCCGGGGCAAGTGAAACATGCATTCAGGCAAGTGGGATATGTCCCCGACACGCCCAACCGGGCAAATTGGAATGAGCATAGATTACAAACTAGCACCACAAAAATGAGTCTTTTTGATCTTTTATTTCAGTTCCTAAAAGCGTCCCTCACTACGTATCAGCCATTATGTCTTGGCTGTTTTCTTAGTCTCGGTTTCATTTACTGCTTTGCGAGTTATGTTATATCCCCCCGCTGGTGTAGTATGGTACGCATACTGTTTACAGACCCCTTGTGCATGACGCCACGCATCACGTGATAATTACAGCTGGGGTCAGAGACACCGTCTTTCATGCGAGCAGCTTAATCTGTCTTCAGTATGGTTAATTTTTGCGCTGTTTTTGCTTCTTCAAACAGAGAAATAGATAAAAGGCATCACCGTCTCCCCGCTATCAAGAAAAATGTTAACAAATAGAAGCGAATGCTTCAAGAGCAACAAGGAAATGAGTGGTTAAAGAATACGACGAGAGGAGCTCAGCCTGAAAACTCCAGAGAAATTCACGACTGTATTTAAAATGTATTTTACAAAAACAGAAAGTCGGAAGTGAGGATGGAAGAGTTTGCTGAAGAATCTCGTTTTATTTTATTTTTTTCTGCTCGCATTCGAGTCAGCTCCTTCATGAAAGCGTTTGATTTTCTTACAGGTGAAGCCGCTTCCTTATTCGACACAGAAAACCCAGATTGGTTTCAAACAACTCGGCCATAAAAAGCTCAACAAGGAGTGACATGCGCGATAAATCCTGAAAGAACAGAACAGATTAAGAGCAGAGAGAGCTGGAGCTTTGTTTCTGTTATCAGAGGAACACAGTCCTGCGCAAAAGATATATATATATATTTTTTTGTTTTGTTATATCATCCACCTCTAGGCAGGGCTCTACAGTGCGCACATTTCACTCGCATTTGCGAGCGAATTTTTCGGCATGCGAACGACGAAAAAAAAAAACGCGCATTCGTGCGAGGGCTTCTTGCGGAAAGCACTGAGCACAGACGCGACGAGTTTAACATTCTAAAATGTATCAAATGTTAAACTGCAAAGTACGTAAATCCAGCGCTGGATAGCCTACCTAATATAGTGTAACGAGTAACGGCCTGTATTGTTGTAAGTGCGTGTGTGTGTGTGCGTGTTCTGCCTGCGCCTTGCTCCCTGTCCGTAGTTGCGTGCATTGCCTCTGTCTTGCATTGCGGTGGTTCCCACGGTAGCCGGGAGGGTGAAAAAGTTTAATTTTTTTTGCCGTTCTGCCATGCTAGTGCGTTTTACCGGGACATGAGATCTCAGCATTTTTATTCTTCTCGGTCTGTAGCTTAAATAAGTTTAGGCTACTGAATAACACTTTCAGTTAAAGTCGAGTCTGGTGCTTTTGTGCTGACGCTACAATAGCCTACTATCACAATAAATATCCCCCGTAACATTTCCCGTTTTCTACTCCTCTTTCTGTGATTGCTCCTCTTTCCCACGGTTGTATGTTGTGGGTGTGGCATTAGGTGGGAAAAGTGCTTTTTAGGGATTCATCAGATCATTCAACTGAGAGATAACTGAGAGCTGGTTCGGACCGAGCTGAGAAATATATTCGCTATGCAGAGAATAACGGCGTTTTTTTAAAAGCAATGATGGTGGAAACAAGAATAAAAGAACGGACGAGGAAGAAAGTGTAGTGAAGAAAGCTAGAATGACGGGAGAAGGTGCACTGTAAAAAAAAGAATAGTTGAGAATACTTGAAATTTCAAGGCAACAGTCTGCATTAAGAATTTTATGTTTTGCCAATGATGTGCCCATGATAATCCAAACTATGATAAAACTGTTATCTTTATTAAGAATTCTTAATTAAGTCAATTTTCAATTCCTCATTCTGCCAACATAGATTTCTCTTTTTGCTGAACAGTGGCATTCACAGTAGTGCAAAAAGGCAATTGAGGTTATCAGACTTTTTTGGGGGGCTTTTTTCACCTTTATTTGGATAGGACAGTGTAGAGACAGGAAATGAGCGGGAGAGAGGGACGGGGAGGGATCGGGAAATGACCGCGGGTCGGAATCGAACCCGGGTCCCCGGATTTATGGTATGGCACCTTATCCACCTGAGCCACACCCACGACGTAGGTTTTAAAAACTTTATTTCAATATTGAAGTTTTGTAATTGTGTAGAACAATGAAAAAAGGCATGTATAGTTTAATGATAAATTGTGACAACCTCAGGGGCGTCGTGGCTCAGGTGGATAAGGCGCCATACCATAAATCCGGGGACCCGGGTTCGGTTCCGACCCGCGGTCATTTCCCGATCCGTCTCTCTCTCCTGCTCATTTCCTGTCTCTACGCTGTCCTATCCAAATAAAGGTGAAAAAAGCCCCCCAAAAAAGTCTGATAACCTCAATTGCCTTTTTGTACTACTGTGAATGCCACTGTTCAGCAAAAAGAGAAATCTATGTTGGCAGAATGAGGAATTGAAAATTGACTTAATTAAGAATTCTTAATAAAGATAACAGTTTTATCATAGTTTGGATTATCATGGGCACATCGTTGGCAAAACATAAAATTCTTAATGCAGATTGTTGCCTTGAAATTTCAAGTATTCTCAACTATTTTTTTTTTTTACAGTGTGCGGGAAAATTATATAATGAGATGGAAAGCACACACCCCAGTGCAAACATTTAGATGGGAACATGCAACACAGCAGAAAAACAAATAATATACAGTATATACAAATGGTGCATGTCACAACACAGCAGAAAAACAAAGAATATACACACAACTGGGCGTGTTGAGCTGCAGATGTTAATTGCACATTAGTTATAGAAACTCAGTTCAGCTACAAAACTCAGGATATTGCACTGTATTTGGTATTGCATTGTATTGGGTATGGATGTAAAAGTGTAGAAATATAAATATAAAACACACAAAAGCTATAAAAACTAAAAAGTTGCTCTGTGAGGTTGCACTGTAATAAGTATTGCACTGTATCAGGTAAGTGTGAGAATATTGTCCTTTTAGGTCCTTGTTGGTGCATTGTTGCACCTGCCAGAAGTGGCATCAGTCAGTGCATGTAATTAGCCTTTTTCACATTACGTCACTTGCAGAAGAACCTCACATCCGTTTTCAGCCTTTTGAATGGAAGAAGAGGCAGCATGCTAATCTGCTAGCTAACAAGTAGCAACCAGAGAAAGTCAGTAAACTTCCTTTCCAAAACAAGGCAGATAGGTGACTGGAATGGTCGCTAACAATACGTAATGATAAACAACAATGCACAATATTATTATCAATCTTATCTGTGAATGACACAGTTTTGTTAACATATGTTGCCGCCGTATACCTCTTCTTCCATTCAAAAGGCTGAAAACGGATACGAGTTCCCCTGCAAGTGACGTAATGTGAAAAAGGCTAATTGTTCAAGGTGGTTATGGCCTGTGGGAAAAAACTGTTTTTGAGTCTGTTGGTCGTTGCTTTGATGCAGCTGTAACACCTGCCTGAGGGCAGCAAGTCAAAGAACTCAGAGCCAGGGTGGGAGCTGTCCTTGATGATGTTGTTAGCTCTGCTGAGCTCTGCTCTCTGTTTAGCTACTGTTTGTTTAGCTGTTTAGCTACTGTTTCATTCATTCAGTTGTTTGTTATTCATTTGTTTGTTCATTCGTTCATTCTCAATTGAATTTTGCGTTTTGTGTGTTGGTGTGTCTAAGGTTTGCGCTGCAATAAACCTTTAAAATGAAAACCTACTTGTGATTGTGCCCCCATTTTTTTCCCTGCGCTCCTAAAATTTTTAACTTAGGAGCACATGTGCTCCTGAAAAAAAAAAAAAAAAAAAAGTTAGTATAGAGCCCTGCCTCTAGGTTTTAAAAAAAAGAAGAAGAAAGAAAGAAACCCGCACTACGTCATGACAGACCAGCTGCACTGATTCAGTTACAGGTTGCCAGGTCTGTATAAAAACACCCACAACCTACAGACTAAGCCAGGGGTTTTCAAAGTGTGGGAGAGTCAGCCCCCCCTCGGAGAGCAAATAAACAACAGCGCCCCCCCTTACAATTTTTGTTGTTGCTATACTTAATGTTCCATTCGTATTTTTAAAAAATGGTTGTTGTACACATTATTTTTTTTCTTTTTCACATTTTAAACATCTGTGCTTTTTAAAACATCTTGTTTTACACATTTTAAACATCCCATAGCATCGTTAGCTAGCACCTCTTGGCAGACAACACACTGTGGCAGTGGAGCATCTTCAGATCCAGTCCATGAAAATCCAAACTTTAAATAATCGTGGTCAGACTTCCTTCTTTTTTCAGTCCCCCCAGGATTCCGCGGGCCTTTTTTGTGATTGTTGTGGGCTAAAATGTCTGATGTTGCAGGGGGTTTTCCAAAAAATTGCGATGAAAGTTGCGGTGTTTTTTAGGTTTTTGTTGCGATTACATTGCGGAAGGAAGTGAAAGTTGCGAGAAATTGTTGTGATTTTCTCTTTCTGTGATTAAAATTGAGTGATAAGTTATGACTGAAAAACTATTGATTAAAAAAACAAAGACACTGAGAAATGGTCCTATAAACAACTTTACCAATATAAAAGATTACCAGGACTACAAAAATGCAGAAAAATCGGCTTTACTTATCCAAATGCACCTGTTGGTTCAAAAGTTAAAGTGCAGAGAACCTCACAACACAACATTAAGTTACCTTAAAATATAATATAAATGCCTCAGCTTTCATGTAAGAAAAAAAACTATTAATACTAGTACTGTGTGCAGGCAGTCTCTCCTGAAGACTAAATTAAACAATAATTATAAACTAATAAAATAAATGGCTCAGGCTTCATAGAAGAAAAAACAATTTGAACAGAATCTCACAGTATGATGCTGAAGCTGCCTAAACAATGGAAAATAAAATACCATTTTGGCAAAAATGTTGGCATCCATTAATTTCTTGTATTAAGTAAAAAAAAAAAAATAAAGTGCGCACAGTCCTTCACTGTAAACATAACACACTTTCAGTGTTGCCAGATACTGCTGACGTTTTCCAGTCCAAAATATGTTCAAAACCCGCCAAAATGCACTTGAAACCTCCCAATCTGGCAACACGACGCGCATGCTGCTTCTCTTGAACACACGGAAGTAAGGCGGAAGGTAGTCTGTTGACGTCACCTCAAGACGACGCCAATGATTGGTCAAATTTGCGGGAAAGTTGCGGTGATTGGATATAATTGCAACACCGCCCTGAATTCGCAGGGATTGGTTGAATTTGCGCTGAAGTTGCAAATCGCAACATCCTGGAGGCTCTGTTTTTTTGCTTGGCCCAGACTTTGTCTCCTCACTCACTGTAGCTTTAGGTACTAAAAACTGATCCATTTTGTCTCTCACGTTGCGCCCCCCCTGAAGAACTCTGGCGCCCCCCAGGGGGGGCGCACCCCACACTTTGAAAAGCCCTGGACTAAGCAATAATTTTAAACTCAAACATTATCCTGTATGTCATGACGCAGCGCGTGTTTTTTTTTCCCCTTTAAACCTAGAAGTGGATGATATAACAAAAAAAAAAATATTCTCAAACACAGTACTGTTCAAAAGTCTTGGCACCCTATTTTCTTCATACAAACTTTGTTATAGATTTCTACATTATCGAGTAATGAACTTAAGACAGCGAGTTGGCCTAGTGGTTAGCATGTCCGCTTCTCGATCAGGAGATTGAGAGTTCTACTTGC
Source organism: Neoarius graeffei (assembly GCF_027579695.1). Taxonomy (NCBI): domain Eukaryota; kingdom Metazoa; phylum Chordata; class Actinopteri; order Siluriformes; family Ariidae; genus Neoarius; species Neoarius graeffei. Next base: position 107,009,301 of record NC_083572.1, read on the forward strand.
GGTCGGGTCGTACCAAAGACCATCATAAAAATGGTACCTACTGCCATCTGGCAAGGCACGCTGCAATACAGATGTGAGTGGGGAGTCAAACTCTCACCGTTACCAGAGGACCCGCCACCCCCACGGTAACCCTAGCTATGTAATAGGCGAGAGGCCGAGGGCTACAGAAATGGAGATCAGCGCCGCCATATGGTACGGGAAGGACGTTAAGACTTTTTAGAGTAATGAACCTACAGTCTGAAAGAGTTCTACACAAACACACTGAAATTTACAACAGCTGCATGCGTGTGAAATGGAAATAAATCGACTAAGGCAGGAAAAACTATTTTGGATAAAACTGTTATTGTCCGTTACAAGTAAAAGTAACCAATAACCAAACTCAATAATCAACTTAATCAATAACCAAACTTCAACTCAATGTGTGATCTTCATTTTATGTTGCAATTCACAACTATTCTGTGGTTTTCCTAAAAAAATAAATAAATAATTTTTTTTTTTTATCATTGTTCTTGTAAAATAGGGAGCAAGTGATAATATAGACCCCTTCGCAGTAAACGTCATTCATACGCAAGAGGAAATTGCGCGCGCAGCCTGGACTCAAAAAAGACTCAGCGACGGTCAGACTGACTTTTGGCGACGGTAGCGACGAGAAGAAATATTTGGAAGAAATGCCTAGTTGTTGTGTTGTCGGGTGTCAGAATCGTAGCAGTGATGGGGTTAAAATGTTCAGAATTCCAGCAGGATCTCACCCATTCCAAAAGCCATCAAACGTGTAGACTGGGATGAAAGCACCATCAAAAATGCGCGGGTTTGCAGCGCCCACTTCATCACAGGTAAGATCAGGCTATTTATTTAATCTTTCTTTTTTATTCTTTCTAGTCTTCGTTTATTGATGTAGCAAAATACTTTGGTAACGTTTGTCTGATTAGCTGGGTCATAGTTACACAATGTAATGAATATTGTTAGCATGTTAACTTAGCTTTGCATGCAATTTTGTTTGTAGGAGATTACTTACCCTGCCATACATGTGCAATTGGCTGTCAAAACGTAGCCTTCCAGCTTGTTGTATACCACCCAGGCTTCATACATAGCAACCTTCTGACCTTGACGCCGACTTGGTAAGATTTTTGACTTCAGAGCACAGAAGTTTTCATCAATTTCAGTGTAAAACACGTTCTGTACTAGGGCTGGGTATCACCAGATACCTCACGATACGATACTATGGCGATATTTTGCCCATGATAACGATAATATCACGGTACAGCGATTCTGCGATAATCGATATATTGCAAGAAATTTCAACCACATCACGATATCTGTGTCACTGAAGAAAATCAGAATTTATTGACCACTGTAAAATTACATTTCACATACATAACTACACACTCTTGCCAGACATATATTTGTCTCTATTCCACTGCTGGCAAAACCAAGAGTTGCTTCACTACAACATACAGAAAATTCCCATTTCTGTGCTCGTATTCTCAACTTTTCTGTAAGCATGGACACATCAGTGCTGCTTAACAAGCAGAATCAAATTGTTTTATGAAAACTTAAAACTTGCACTGCAGACTGCACAGACATTTCAGTGCTAACACTAATATCAATTTGTTCTTTGTAAAATTGAGAACATATACCGGAGAACATTTAACTTGTGCTTATTTTGCAGGAACAACACACTGTCTGAAACGCATTGAAAAGTGCAGTGGGCATCTTAGTCGCCTACTGCGCATGCGCGAAGCCTACTGCGCATGCGCAGAACACATGAATTAGCGAGTTCTCATACAGACCGGTTTATTATTCAAAACAAGTCATTACAAATTATTTGACTCGGCCAAAGACTCGACCAATACGCACAAAACATAAAAATCGGCAAATGCGTGAAATACTCACCGATTTTCTATCAGCCCAGCTGATCGGTAGGACAAAACTACTGTTGAATTTTCCTACCCTCCTGGATTTCGCGCATGCGCAGTAGGCTTGGTAGGACAAATCCAAGAGGACCGGAACACCGGCTCACTGTTTTTTTCTCCTTTCCTTTGGAATCCAAAGTGCCTCCAAACATCTGCCTTAAAGTTCGGCGGCGTCTCTAGGTTTACGTTACCAGCCATGCTTGCTTGTTTTTTTTTCCTCACTGCAACCGCCGGGGAAAAAAGAGAAGACGAAGAGTGCCTTGCAGTGAGGGAGCGGCACAGCGACACCTCGCGGAGCGGAGGTGCGGAAGTCGTACTGGATTTACAACCTGTCTGAAACATGATTTATTATTTGAAAAAATATCGATATTCAAATTTTGAGTATTGATATTGAATCAGAAGACAAAGTATCGCGATATATCGCCGTATCGATATTTTTGCACACCCCTATTCTGTACATGCCCGCACATAACAATCATATGCGTCTAAAGACTTGTAGGCACGAAGTTTTTCGTGGGTGTACACTGAAGTCTTGTCAGTAAGGTACGAGTATATATCTGGCCATTGTGTACCAGGGAACTTACTAACATCGTCCGTCCACTCTTTAATTAAATACGGATCCGGTAGGCGATGTCCACTTGTTAGAGTTGACTTATTTATGTAGCATTCTCCATCTTGTAACGACAATTGTTTGGCATAATCTGACAGCTCATAATGCCGGTCTATGGGCAGCGCCATTGTTTCTGAGTCCAGGTTGCGTGCGCATCCTGGCAACGGTTGGTTTGTTTACAAACATGCGAAGGGGTCTATTAGGGGGGCAAGTGGAAATTAACCCCCACTCAGGCTTTCGTCTAAACGGGGGAACAGGGGCGCTGCGCCCTCTTACTCTCGGCGTGCGCCCCCTTACCGACTCCGTGAAAACATCCCAGCAACACCACGTGACAATGTGTCTGATCATCAAATACGTTATAATTGCTCCAAAAATATTCCAATCATAGTAGATACACCGCCAGACGGTGCAAAAACAATCCGAATTGGCATTTTCCAGACTGAGGCGCCATGTTGTTTACTTGTCGCGGCTGCTCTCGCGAGATTTGACATGGGTTACATACAAGGTCAGCTGACTTGTAGAGCGAGATTTCTCGAGACTGAATGACCTTTCACCCACCGGCGCGGGAGCTTTTGGCAGAAGTAGTTCGCGAGTTGTTTTTGTTGACACTTGGGCATTTAAAGATGTCATCCTGCGGCACGAAGCGGAAGAAAGCCAAAGACTGTCCGGGGCAGAAGATGATTACTTCTTTCTTTTTCAATGTTGACAGACAATTTGTTACAATTTCCCTCTCAGATAGCCTCAGAATGTCCCACTGTAGCATTTTTCAAAGGCTTTGCACGGCGGGGGGGGGACAACCGGCACCATCACCCCCCCCGCTTCACTCCCTCGCCATGGTGAGCGCCCTCATACTAAATTTTTCTAGAAAAAACCCTGCCCACTTGCTCTTTACAAGTTAATGTCAAGCCCTGTATGGTTTCAAATCTGCATACGCACATCCCACAATGCACCAGGGTATCCCCAGTCACATGCCGAAATTTCTTTTTCCTAGCCAACCGGTGTTTTGGGGAAAGCCCTTGAGCTATCAAAACAAAGCCATGCTCCAGACACAGTACCGTGGGCGCACACACCTATCTGGAACGTGTGCAGGTTGAATATATCCATATTTAAGCCAAAGATGGCGCTACGTGCATTAATTTATGCATGGATCACATTTAGAACTCACTACTAACTCAATAACCAAACTCACGAATACTGACACAGGTATCAGGTGTTGGTGTGAGACGCTAAGAACTTGGTATCCACACGAAGATATGTGCGATGGTGGAGCAGTGAAGTGACGCAAAGAAACCGTCATATGTACGAACATTTCAGTTCAGCGAGCACTCAACACTGAGCCACTTCCTTTCCGCGAACTCACCAGAAATGCCATGGCTATCCACGGGCAAAACTGGATGTGCTCTCTGGGTGGGACGGGCATACTCTCTCTCCCTTGTCAATCACATTGACAAGCCAATCACAGACACGGAGAGCTCACGTATGCAGAAGAGGGCGGATAGCGCTTTCCTCCAAGTGTGTTACACAGCTCTGTGACTTGTTGGCTGGGGGTAGAAATTAGCCAATATCTAACGAAGACGGTTTGACGGCACTAATGCATCCAAAAAATACAAAGTTGAACTTTTTTTTTTTTTTGTTACTTTTATTCACGTTAATAAATTAAAATCAATCAGTGTGTCCTAAGGATACACAAACTTCTGCACTTGTACAAATTTCATAGAACACGCGTGTCTAAAGAGTCTCTGTACCTTTTTAGCAGTGTAGCCTCCTCCGACGGCGGATCCCAGCAGGATGTAGCGCAGCTTCAGTAGCCGTGCCGCCAGCCGTGCCACCCAGAAAGAGCGCTGCTGCTGGTAACCGTGTCCTGACCGAGACCTCGGGGGCCGCATGGGGAGTCTGGAGAGGGAGGAGTAATGGCGGCGAGGGGGTCGCTGAGGGTTGGTGTTGGCAGAGTAGCGATGATGGATGGCACGTGAGAGGGAGTGGAGCTTCTGCAGCGGGACTCCAAACCGAATCACTCCCAATCTGGAGGGGAGGAGATTCCTGTATGCCATGCTGACAAGAGGAAGGAAAAAAAAAACATGGGGTTGGTAGCATTAAAAAACATCACTAGGAAATAATGCATGCAACAAGAAGCACGTGACATTTTTTATTTAACAGAAAAACCTGACTTATTACTTGTGGTTTGGGTTTGTTGGGCTTTTTTTTTTTTTTGCGTTAACCGCCTCTGGAAGCAACTCAAGAACTTTACATCAGGAGCTTCATGAAATGGTTCTCCATGGCTGAGCAGCTCACACGCTAAAGATCACCGTGAGCCATCATGAGGGTTGAGGTGGAGTGGAGTGGAGTGGAGTGAAGTAAATCGCCACCATTGGACTCCAGACCAGTGGAACCATGGCCTCTGGAGTCTGACGGACAAATCTGGCCATGGTGGGTGCTATATGTTAGAATGGAGAGTGGGGGATTAATAGTCTGGGGCTGTTTTTGAAGGTTTGGGTTCCTTGCTTCCTAACGCTGCAGCATCCAAAGACATTTGAGCCAACCGTATGCTTCCAATTTTGTGTCAACAGTTTCCTGTTCCAGCATGACTGTCCACAAAGAAAGAAGACACAGTTTGATGAGTTTGGTGTGGAGGATCTCCACTAGCCTGTCCATGGGTTTGGAATGGGTACATACATACACTTTATTTAAAACACGGTAAAATCATCAGTGGTACATACAAACAAAAAGAAAAAAGTCTACATGACACTGGTTTCCATGATTGCCGTGTGTGAGCCCGTTGTCGGGAAATATTTATCAAGACTTTGCTTAAAAATAGAAAGCGAGTTAGCACTTCGCTAGGCAAATTATTCCATATCTTTGCTCCATAATAACTAAAACTATGTTTCCCATAGTTTGTTTTTGGAAGTGGAAGTGTTAACTTATTTTCATTATTTCTAAAATTATATTTTGAGTCACAGGTATGAAACATATCTCTTAGGTACGCAGGAAAGAGACCATGCAGTGTTTTAAACATCGCCACCGCTAGATGCTTTTCTCTTCTAGTGAAGATGTCATCCCACTGCAAGAGGTGTCTACTGGCGTATTCACACCTACATTGTTTGGTCCGGACCAAACGACCAAACGAACCAAATTTCCCTTGGTCCGGACCTTTTGGGTTGGTCTGAATACAAACCACCGAACTCTGGTCCGGACCAAACAAGCGGACCGAGACCGAGCTGCAAGGTCGGACTCAGTCCGGACCAAAGGAACCCTGGTGCGGATCTTTTGGAGGTGTGAAAGCAGACCGGACCTAATCCGACAGTTTTGCTTTTTTGTACCTTGGGAGCTTCCGTCGTTTGTCGAGCATTATGGGAAACAGAGTCTTGACACTCCACCGCAAAGTGCAAACACTGTTTCGGTTGTCAAGGGAACCTTACAACAGTCGTTCAGTCATTCAGACCAGTGGGAGGCTAGACTACAGAGTACAAAAAATGAGTAGGGGGCAAACGTGGGCCGAGGAAGAAACGCGCACCCTTGTGGATATATGGGCAGATGTCCACATATCTGAGCTTTTGGAGAGAACACACAAAAATGCCGACGTGTTTGCTGTATTCAGTGAGAAAATGAAGGAGAAGGGGTTCACGCGCTCCCCAGAACAATGTCGGCTAAAAGTGAAGAAACTCCGTCAGACCTACATTAAAATCAGGGACATTCTTTCAAAAAGTGGCGGCACTAGCGACGCAAAAAAGAAATTCATCTATTGCGTGAAGAGCCAGAACTGTCACAACATGATGTGCGCTCATCAGCGCTATCCTCCGTAGCCGCCTTGCCCTTTGTCGTCGTCGTTGATAAATTACTTGTACAACAGCATAGTAATCGCACAATTGTGAAAACTGGAAAAAATATATAGCTTTGATGACATTAAAAAGAATAACAGCACGGAAAGCCTCTGTGACTACTTTTGAACTTAACGCTTTGTGCGCGTGTCGTCTCTGACCAATAGCTGAACGACCTCAGGGCGCGTGGCTTTCTTGACAGATTTTGGTCCGCTTACTAAAATGTAGTGTGAAAGCAAACCGCACCAAAATGAAAAAATAAAAAAAACATTTGGTTCGGACCAAAGCAAGTGAACTATCGAACTATCCTGGTCTGAATACACCCTAAGGGTAGCTGACCTAGCGTCATAATCTGACTTTGTTATAACTCTGGCTGCTCGATTTTGCAATTTCTGTAATTTTTCATTTAGCTTGTTACTAATATTATGCCAAACTGGACTGCAGTAATGAAAATGTGGCTCAATTAATGCCTTGTAGCAGTGCTAAGTGAGATATATGGTCTCACACGTTTAAGTCCGCCAACGCCTGAGGAAATTTTTTTACATAACTTTGTGATATTTTTATCCCAATTTAAATTATCTATATAAACACCTAATGATTTTGTATAATCTACGCACGAGACCCCTTTCCCTTCAATATTCACATTTATTATATGACCATTAGTTCTCGCTTTTAACTGTTGCCTTGAGCTCATTATCATAAATTCTGTTTTTGTGACATTCAAACTCAATTTATTTGCCTTGAGCCATTGACTCAAACTGGTCAGTTCGACGTTAATTTGTTTTTCAAGGTCAAGGTTTAGGGCCGAAAAACTAATGGTCGTATCATCGGCATACATCCTGGGGGTGGAATTTTCTAAGCAGTGTGGGAGATCATTGAGATACAAAAGGAACAAGAGAGGGCCAATTATTGACCCCTGTGGTACACCACATGTCAATGTACAGTTGTCAGACATGTGTCCATTGACAAAACATCTCTGTTTCCTTTCACTTAGGTATGACCTGAACCAGGTTAAGCTATCATTATTCACCCTTAGTTTTGTGATGATAATTTCGTGGTCTATCGTGTCAAAGGCCTTCTCAAGGTCGATAAAAATCACACCATTAAGAAGGCCTTTGTCAATATTGACTGACCAACTATTAGTTGCTTCAAGAAGAGCTGTTAAGGTACTATGGAGTGATCGAAACCCCGACTGACAATTTTTCAATAAATGATTGTTGTTAAGATATTCATATAATCAGGCTTTCGTCTAAACCGGGGAACAGGGGCGCTGCGCCCTCTTACTCTCGGCGTGTGCCCCCTTACCAAAATACCAATTGAACCCCAAGTCACACTTAGGCCATGCACTTATATGCTACTGCACAACATGCAATCTTTCTCAAAATAATCTTTTCTCCGTGAAAACATCCCAGCAACACCACGCGACAATGTGTCTGATCATCGAATACATTATAATTACTCCAAAAATATTCCAATCATAGTACAACCCCGATTCCAAAAAAGTTGGGACAAAGTACAAATTGTAAATAAAAACGGAATGCAATGATGTGGAAGTTTCAAAATTCCATATTTTATTCAGAATAGAACATAGATGACATATCAAATGTTTAAACTGAGAAAATGTATCATTTAAAGAGAAAAATTAGGTGATTTTAAATTTCATGACAACAACACATCTCAAAAAAGTTGGGACAAGGCCATGTTTACCACTGTGAGACATCCCCTTTTCTCTTTACAACAGTCTGTAAACGTCTGGGGACTGAGGAGACAAGTTGCTCAAGTTTAGGGAGAGGAATGTTAACCCATTCTTGTCTAATGTAGGATTCTAGTTGCTCAACTGTCTTAGGTCTTTTTTGTGGTATCTTCCGTTTTATGATGCGCCAAATGTTTTCTATGGGTGAAAGATCTGGACTGCAGGCTGGCCAGTTCAGTACCCGGACCCTTCTTCTACACAGCCATGATGCTGTAATTGATGCAGTATGTGGTTTGGCATTGTCATGTTGGAAAATGCAAGGTCTTCCCTGAAAGAGACGTCGTCTGGATGGGAGCATATGTTGCTCTAGAACCTGGATATACCTTTCAGCATTGATGGTGTCTTTCCAGATGTGTAAGCTGCCCATGCCACACGCACTAATGCAACCCCATACCATCAGAGATGCAGGCTTCTGAACTGAGCGCTGATAACAACTTGGGTCGTCCTTCTCCTCTTTAGTCCGAATGACACGGCGTCCCTGATTTCCATAAAGAACTTCAAATTTTGATTCGTCTGACCACAGAACAGTTTTCCACTTTGTCACAGTCCATTTTAAATGAGCCTTGGTCCGGAGAAGACGTCTGCGCTTCTGGATCACGTTTAGATACGGCTTCTTCTTTGAACTATAGAGTTTTAGCTGGCAACGGCGGATGGCACGGTGAATTGTGTTCACAGATAATGTTCTCTGGAAATATTCCTGAGCCCATTTTGTGATTTCCAATACAGAAGCATGCCTGTATGTGATGCAGTGCCGTCTAAGGGCCCGAAGATCACGGGCACCCAGTATGGTTTTCCGGCCTTGACCCTTACGCACAGAGATTCTTCCAGATTCTCTGAATCTTTTGATGATATTATGCACTGTAGATGATGATATGTTCAAACTCTTTGCAATTTTACACTGTCGAACTCCTTTCTGATATTGCTCCACTATTTGTCGGCGCAGAATTAGGGGGATTGGTGATCCTCTTCCCATCTTTACTTCTGAGAGCCGCTGCTACTCCAAGATGCTCTTTTTATACCCAGTCATGTTAATGACCTATTGCCAATTGACCTAATGAGTTGCAATTTGGTCCTCCAGCTGTTCCTTTTTTGTACCTTTAACTTTTCCAGCCTCTTATTGCCCCTGTCCCAACTTTTTTGAGATGTGTTGCTGTCATGAAATTTCAAATGAGCCAATATTTGGCATGAAATTTCAAACTGTCTCACTTTCGACATTTGATATGTTGTCTATGTTCTATTGTGAATACAATATCAGTTTTTGAGATTTGTAAATTATTGCATTCTGTTTTTATTTACAATTCGTACTTTGTCCCAACTTTTTTGGAATCGGGGTTGTAGATACACCGCCAGACGGTGCAAAAACAATCCGAATTGGCGTTTTCCAGACTGAGCCGCCATGTTGTTTAGTTGTTTACTTGTCGCGGCTGCTCTCGCGAGATTTGACGTGGGTTACATACAAGGTCAGCTGACTTGTAGAGCGAGATTTCTCGAGACTGAATGACCTTTCACCCACCGGCGCGGGAGCTTCTGACAGAAGTAGTTCGCGAGTTATTTTTGTTGACACTTGGGCATTTAAAGATGTCATCCCGCGGCACGAAACGGAAGAAAGCCAAAGACTGTTCAGGGCAGAAGATGATTACTTCTTTCTTTTTCAATGTTGACAGACAATTTGTTACAATTTCCCTCTCAGATAGCCTCAGAATGTCCCATTGTAGCCTCAATTTTTCAAAGGCTTCGCACGGCGGAGGGGGGGGAACGGACAACTGGCACCATTCCCCGCCCCCCGCTTCACTCCCTCGCCATGGTGAGCGCCCTCATACTAAATTTTTCTAGAAAAAAACCCTGTATAATTGATTATAAATGACTTTTTCGAATATTTTGGTAACTACTGGTAAAACAGAAATAGGTCTATAATCACTACGGGCAGATTCTACCGTAACTGGATCCATTAACCACTCGCCCACAAAATAAGAAATTTTTCTTGTCCTTTTTTCAGTGAGGTAATATTTTCAAGATTGAAAATATGGTATTTGGTCTTCTAAAACAGCACGTCATTCAAAAATACACCGAGTATATCAATAAAAGATTTTTAAAGAATAAAGTTCTATTTCTTTGACATATCTGACAGACATAACTCCCATTTTAAAAATCCCTTTCATTATCCCTGTTGCTATCGTCAGTGAATTTCTGTCAGATGACCTGACGATAGACTCGGCCATTATGGATCTTTGGTAGTTATCGTGTGGAAGCAGGCTTTATCATTTTTGGGTGTCAACAGATAGAGTTGAAATAGATTAACAGCGAAAAAACTATTTCGTTCACGAGAGAAGCCCACAGTTATTTTTAAAAAATGCTATCGTCAGTCTGTCAGTCTAATGCACCTGACGATAGCAAAATTCAAGCCCTCGCCACGCACATGTTGACTGACGCAAAGAGGAAATTCTACTGCGCATGATTTTTGTGACGGCAGACATTTACTTCCGGGCAAGACTTGGAGTTCTGACAGCTAGATTTCATCAAATAAATCAAGGTAAGATTTTCTATCCTGACGATAGAAATTTTTGACGATAGAAACATTGAGAATATATTTGTGCATTCATATTTAAATTTTTCTGGAGGAAAACTATCATAAGTTGAGATAAATCAGAGCCACTTGCGACCCTTTCAGCCGACAGGCCATTTCAATGTGTTATTTCCCCGCGAAAGTGACCCAGTCGTGTCTATCGTCACTGTTCTGACAATTATTGTTGATATTTCAATTTTGAAAATAAATTTTATCTTTTTTATTTCAATATTTTATTTTATTATTTGGTTCTAGTGATGAGGTATTTACAACCCCGATTCCAAAAAAGTTGGGACAAAGTACAAATTGTAAATAAAAACGGAATGCAATAATTTACAAATCTCAAAAACTGATATTGTATTCACAATAGAACATAAACAACATATCAAATGTCGAAAGTGAGACAGTTTGAAATTTCATGCCAAATATTGGCTCATTTGAAATTTCATGACAGCAACACATCTCAAAAAAGTTGGGACAGGGGCAATAAGAGGCTGGAAAAGTTAAAGGTACAAAAAAGGAACAGCTGGAGGACCAAAGTGCAACTCATTAGGTCAATTGGCAATAGGTCATTAACATGACTGGGTATAAAAAGAGCATCTTGGAGTGGCAGCGGCTCTCAGAAGTAAAGATGGGAAGAGGATCACCAATCCCCCTAATTCTGCGCCGACAAATAGTGGAGCAATATCAGAAAGGAGTTCGACAGTGTAAAATTGCAAAGAGTTTGAACATATCATCATCTACAGTGCATAATATCATCAAAAGATTCAGAGAATCTGGAAGAATCTCTGTGCGTAAGGGTCAAGGCCGGAAAACCATACTGGGTGCCCGTGATCTTCGGGCCCTTAGACGGTACTGCATCACATACAGGCATGCTTCTGTATTGGAAATCACAAAATGGGCTCAGGAATATTTCCAGAGAACATTATCTGTGAACACAATTCACCTTGCCATCCGCCGTTGCCAGCTAAAACTCTATAGTTCAAAGAAGAAGCCGCATCTAAACACGATCCAGAAGCGCAGACGTCTTCTCTGGGCCAAGGCTCATTTAAAATGGACTGCGGCAAAGTGGAAAACTGCTCTGTGGTCAGATGAATCAAAATTTGAAGTTCTTTATGGAAATCAGGGACGCCGTGTCATTCGGACTAAAGAGGAGAAGGACGACCCAAGTTGTTATCAGCGCTCAGTTCAGAAGCCTGCATCTCTGATGGTATGGGGTTGCATTAGTGGGTGTGGCATGGGCAGCTTACACATCTGGAAAGACACCATCAATGCTGAAAGGTATATCCAGGTTCTAGAGCAACATATGCTCCCATCCAGACGACGTCTCTTTCAGGGAAGACCTTGCATTTTCCAACATGACAATGCCAAACCACATACTGCATCAATTACAGCATCATGGCTGCGTAGAAGAAGGGTCCGGGTACTGAACTGGCCAGCCTGCAGTCCAGATCTTTCACCCATAGAAAACATTTGGCGCATCATAAAACGGAAGATACCACAAAAAAGACCTAAGACAGTTGAGCAACTAGAATCCTACATTAGACAAGAATGGGTTAACATTCCTATCCCTAAACTTGAGCAACTTGTCTCCTCAGTCCCCAGACGTTTACAGACTGTTGTAAAGAGAAAAGGGGATGTCTCACAGTGGGAAACATGGCCTTGTCCCAACTTTTTTGAGATGTGGTGTTGTCATGAAATTTAAAATCACCTCATTTTTCTCTTTAAATGATACATTTTCTCAGTTTAAACATTTGATATGTCATCTATGTTCTATTCTGAATAAAATATGGAATTTTGAAACTTCCACATCATTGCATTCCGTTTTTATTTACAATTTGTACTTTGTCCCAACTTCTTTGGAATCGGGGTTGTAATATTATTACTAAATTTGTCAGATTAATAATGTAAGAAACCGTTTTGTTGCTATTGTCATCTAGAGCGTCTGTCAGAATATGATGGTAGACGTTAGTTTGTCGGTCAGATTTTGATGATAGAAACCGATGTGTTTCTATTGTCATTTAGCATGTCCGTCACGTCAGGCTTTTATTAATTAGTTACCAGGACTACTGTCCTAAAATTTACTGTGAATGTCCAAGACCCCAAATGCTACTAGAAAAGCTTAATAGAATGATCAAAATAATCAATTCAGCAATTTAAGGAGATGGGACTTAACTGGCCTCTGTTATGGTAGAATCTGCCTAGGATCAATTTTGGCACCTTTTTTAAAAATGGGAGACACCCTTGCATATTTCCAGTCAATAGAGCGATTAAAGATAACAGTTAATGAGGGCGATACAATTTCCACTGCCAATTTTAAAAGGTTGCAGGGGATCTTGTCAAGTCCAGCCGCCTTATTTTTCTCAAGTTTCATGATAAGTTTGCGAACTTCTGTTTCACTAATTCTTTTAAAAGAGAAGGTTTTCTCAGTTTGGATGAGATATGATTCTGGCTTAATGTCGGTATCTGGAATTTCTTGAGCCAAGTTCTCACCAGTATTCGCAAAATGAGTATTCATTGCCTCCGCGATATCATCGGCGGCTGTTAAGCTATCTCCATCTGTTTTAAGTTCTGCAATACCTGTAGGCTTTTGCTGGCGTGAGTTCAGCTCGTTTATCAATTTCCAAGTTTTGCGCATATCGCCTTTGTTACTTTAAAAATTATTTGTGAAATAATCACTGTTGGGTTCACCCAGAAAGAGACCCCGATTCCTTCGTGCGGCCATGGGGGGTAGTTGTGGTAGTAAAGAGGTACTCCGACCCGATTCTGAAGACACTCCACGGGATTGGATGAATCGATGTGATTTGGGATTCTATACTGCTCCTTGGCTGGACCTTTTAGCTGATTGGTCTGGGAAACTATTTCAGTCTCGGTTAATTTATCCTCGTGCAGGGACTTTTAGACCAGAGTATCTCGTTTCGGCACACAAACAGATATATGAAGGATTTGGCAACCCAGAATGGGATTATGATTACATGACCACAGGTTATTTAGAGTGGATTAGAATGAAGCCAATTTGGGATCATTTTCATAGAATTAAAGAGACGAAAGAACAAAAGAATTCAATACCACATCCCAAGCGTAATGCAGAGGTGAAACCTGCTTTATTTAGATCCCTAGCCACTGCTTCTCCGCTGGTACTCGAGGAAACAAGAAACATTCCTTTAGATACACCGGCGAACGCTTCATGTCCCGCTGATAACGTTCCTAGCGTATCTCATAACTCAAAGATCTCAAATCTTTATCTCAAAGATTAAAAGCGCGCTCTTCTCGTGACAGTTCTCCCCCTTGGAGCGTCTTCACGAGGCTCACTGTCCCGTAAACAAAAAATTACGAGGTTTACCAGCCCAATCCCGTGGCTCTACTAGCCCCGTCTCGTCCCATAAACAAGAGTCTAAAAGGTCTAATCTAATCTAGTCTACGAGGTTCCTTACGTCCCGTGCCTCCACACGAGGATTACCAACCTGAATTTATGGGTCTCTATTTTTGAAATTACTACCAACCAGGCGGTCAACCAATCACTAACCAATCAAATTATAAATTAAAATTAAATTTACTCACCTGGTTGGCAGTATCCCACTTCTGACACCAAATTGTTGGGTTCACCCAGAAAGAGACCCCGATTCCTTCGTGCTGATGCCTTCCCTTCGGGCCCGAGGACGAAGCAAGCGAATAAACTGGCATGTGAACAACCCACACGTGTTCCCCTGTCCGTTTCTGAGCGATTGACTCGTCCTCGGGCCCGAAGGGAAGGCATCAGCACGAAGGAATCGGGGTCTCTTTCTGGGTGAACCCAACAATCACTCTTTACTTTTCTAATAGCATTGTTAACGGAGTTTCTTTCTTTTCTATACTCGCTCCAAATTGAATAATCACCCGTTTGTTCGGCTTTCTTTTTAAGAAAGTCACGTCTATGCATTTGAGATGACAAATCGTTAGTTATCCAAGGCGAGCGTTTTTTCCCTATTCTTTTTTGACGCAGTGGGGCGTGCTTGTCTAAACAATTTGAAAATTCGTTTTTTCCATAAACTCCACATGTCGTTAGGGTCCGTTAACGATGCTATTTTGTTCCATTGTTTATTTTTTAAGTCAGTCATCGAAGAAATTTTCCACATTGAAATTTTTAAAACATCTTCTTTCAATTATTTGTTTGGTACCTCGATTTACATAATGAATTTTTCTTGTCATATAAACAAGGGAATGATGGCTTATTCCTAAATGCCTTACATCTGAGTCTGTTATTTTTTCAGGCGTGTTTGTAATGCATAGGTCAATCAGAGATTTAGAAGTTTCGGTTACACGGGTTGGTTTCGTGATTAACTGCTTAAGACCAAATATGTCCAGCACATTCAGTAATGAACGTGAAACAGAGTCCAAGCAGCCTGGTCATAAATTTGCATTACAATCACCAGCGAAGTAAAAATCGAGACCCAGTGAATCTATTTTTGCGATCGTCTCTTCGAAAGCTTCAAAAATGTCTGGAACCGGCCATGAAGTTCTTTGAGATCTATACCACGTAGCCACTAGAAATGGCCTGGAGTGTGGGTTTGTGATTTCGATGGCAAGAAATTCAACTTGTTCGTGTCGGACATCTTTTCGAATTCTGTAATTGAGATTACTTCGAACATATAAACAAACTCCACCGCCATTGTGGCCATTTAAAGGGCGATCTTTCTTTATAACTCCATAGCCAGGTATATATATTTCATTGTCCTGCACAGATTCGTCAATTTTCATTTCATTCATGGCTAAAATATCTATCTTTGCTTCCGAAATAAATAATCTAAGTTCATCTATATGTGTCAATCTGTTAATATTCAGGCAGGCAATCAAAAGTCCTTTACTCGATATAATATTAGAATCTTTCAAAAACGTACCCTGCGCAGGATGTGTATTATGAGAATTCTTGTTTACCTGTGACTCATACCCTGTCCGCACTAGGGATTTTGTACCGATACGCAACACCTGTCCACACTAGCAACTATAGACCCTTCCCACGTGACGTCACGACAAACGCGGCCGCCATTTTGGACATGAACTACCAGTAGTCTACCACAGCCAACAACGAGGAACGACGGCGAAGCATCGAAAGGAATATAGCCATCAAAGAAAGTTTTTACTTTCAGCAAGACTTCCATCATGCCATTATATTGTTGTGCACCTGGATGTAGTAACCATCAACACACAAGGCAAGATTTATCATTTTATCGGATCCCAACAGATGCTGACCGACGGAGAAGATGGATGGTCTCTAAAATATTGGCAAAATGATGTTTATTGACATAGCAATCGTGTGTAACGGGAAGCATTTGCATATCCGAAGTGTTGTGTTTACATCAAAGATAAAATAAACCGATATGACAACGACTGCTGCTGCCAGGTTGGGGACACAAACTAGTAGAAAGGAAGTGTGCCAACAGTGCCAACACACTTCCTTTGTGGTCGATTCTGCTTTAAGGTAAGATGCATTTAATTATTCGTCTGCTGTGGGTTTGGAATCGGTAGCCTGAGCGATTCGTTCATGTTTGTGGTGCCATTTGTTTGTTGACGCGTGTTGAAATGGAAGATTGGTTGTTGACATGATTTCCAGTGATGCTTTGGTGGATCAGATGTGTTGAGTAGCCTGACTGTTTTTTTTTTTCTTGCGTGTGGTATCATTGTTGACGCGAGGTTGTTTTTTGAACATGCCAACGCGGACACGATTTCCCCTGATGAGTTATGACTTCAGACGCGATGCGTGTGTGGAGTCCGCGTGATATGTGCGTAAGATAGGCTTCTCATGTGTTTGGAGATCCGCGCTCTGAGACAAGCGCAAGCACCCCCCCCCAGGGAAAAAAAGGGACCCCCCTGAAAATATCAGCATAGTTCGAACACTGGGTTGGAGAAAGTAATGGCAAATAGTGAGTGCACAAACCATAGAAGGTAAACTGTACACAGCGCCAGGGCAGTGTGATGGTACGTCTACTTTTAGATTGTGTTAGCTTATCAATGAACACACTCGTCAAGGCTTCTGCATGCTCGTGCGACAAGGCTTTCGCAGATAGCTTTTCGCAGACAGTTGTAATTTATTGTTGCGCGGGGATAATAGGCGTGCGCGATGTTATTCACCGGCACAACGCAAGGGGGCGCGAAGTCGCTAAGAGTAGTTGGTGGGTGTGGTTAGTGGAGTGTTTATCCTCCAGTTACTTATAATGACTAGAACTTTTTTTTTTTATAATGACTAGAACTGGAGTCATATAGATGTACGTACTTCCTCAATCAACCGCTCTTCGTGCTGCTCCATCTTCGCTCGTGTTTTTAAAAATGCCGGTCGTGAAAACAAAACAAACCGGGAAAGTAGTGAAGCGGAAGTGCGTGTACAGCGGATGTAGAGTGGACCAATCAGAGCCCTCTTGTCTGCGGCGCTGTCTGCGAGGCTTCTGCGGTGGTCACAATTTTTGGGAGGTGCGCGCAGAGCGTCTGCGAAGGTGGGGGGGCTACGCAGACACTGTCTGCGAGGCTATCTGCGAGGACTGGGTTGTCAGCATAAATTGGCCTTCACTCGACGAGTTTCACGTCTTTACGACGGATACTTAAATGTGTGTTAGGTATTATTGTTGCAGTCTAAGCAGTCATTGTAGCAGCTAGATGAGCGAGAACCGAAAGGGTCTGTGCCATAAACTGTTTCTTCATGTCCAAAATGGCGGTCGCGTTTACGAAGGTTACGTGAGTGAAAAGGGTCTATACCGGTACTGTAGCAGTATAACTGTAGCGGTACGAAACCCACAAATGTATGGGTTTCGTACCGGTACAGTATCGGTACTGTAGCGCTTCGCTGTAGTGTGGACAGATGAAGCGGTTCTGTATCGATACAAATATAATGCGCAAGCGCAATGAACCATTCCTACGTCTTCCGGGTTATTCATACAATACAATACGCCCGCGCTCTCCAGCTGTAAATAAAACGTCAAAATGGCTCAAAACGACCGTGGAGCTACATGGAGCAAAGAAAGGGGGGAGAAAGGGAGAGGGGGGAAAGAGGGAGGAAGAAAGGAGGAAGAGGGGAAAAGGGAGAGAAAGGGAGGGGAAGAGAAGGAAAGAGGGAGAAAGTGAGGGGAAGAGAAGGAAAGAGGGAGAAAGTGAGGGGGGAAAAGGGAGATTCGGTTTCTTTCTCAACTGCCTTGCGCGTTTTATACAATTCGACTGAATAAATGACCACCAGAAATACAGACTGTGCATTGACAACAAAAAGCGCACACACGTTGTTTCATCCGCCATATTCTTGGAAGGAAGTTACTCGGTAACCACGGAAACATTTCACGCACGCGCATTTCAACTACCGTGAAAGAAAACCGCAAACATTTCTCGCTAGTGTGGACAGATGCACTAAACTGTACCGGTATACTTTGTATCGGTACAGTTATACCACTATCGTACCGGTATAAGGCCATGTACACACGTAGCTGGGTATTTTTAAAACCGAACATTTCCCCCCCCTCCGTTTATAAAAATGTTTTATCCACACCACCTCGTCTTCGAAAAAAATCCCTTCCACACATAACCGAACATCTGCGTTTTCAATCACATTCATAAGCATTCCAAACCTGTAGATGGCATTATTTCCCCAAATCCTACCCCCTAATCACATCAGAATAGCCCTCCGTTGGCGTCACTTCCGCCTAAACATAAAACATGGCGCCGAGCTCGTTCGTCTGGACAGACTCGGAGACAGAATTGCTTCTAAACACAATTTTGGAGTATAAACTTCAAAAGACGCAAGAAAACGTTGATTGGGAATCTTGTCAGAAGTTGGGCTTCTAAAATGAAGCATGTAAATAGCACCTGCACAATAATTAACGCTTTCAAGGCACTACTCCGATCCATTACTCTTTGTCCATGCTTAATCTGGCTTCTGCAGTAAACAAAGGTCGCACGTTTGACGTCAGGGCAGATTTGTTGCCATTTTTTTGGCGCAGATTGTGACGTTCTAAAACGCAAAACTCCGGTTATCTCTGTCTACACGAAAAGGCATACACGGAGTTTTCAAAAATCTTCACTTTGCCCGGAGTTTTTTTTAAATATTTGTTTTTGATGTGTTTTCATGTGGATGACAGGCCAAAACGTAGAAAAATATCTTCGATTTAGCAGATACCCGGCTACGTGTGGACGGGGTCTAAGTCTGAACACAGCATCAGTTATAACATCGGGCTCACAGGCGGCAATCATCTAATTTTCTCCCTTATTATTGATATGCTTAATGAGATTCTTTGCTCGTTCGGCCGTCCCGTCCTTATTTAGGTGAAGCTTGCTGTTGTTGAGATGAGCTGGCCCGATCGACGAATTGTCGATAAACCCCCAAGAATTTTGGGTGCAAAACTTTTGCAAGATCTTATTTGTTTGCTGAATCTTTCCTTGTAGAGCAGGTTTATCATTTCGCTCTGTAAGACCTGAAATGGATACTTTGACATGGGCGTCTGTACTTATCGCATTTGCCAGGTCGACGACCTTCTCATTAGTTTCTCTTGGCGAGCTGGTATCCAGATTGTTTGTACCAACATGTAGAATAAATTCGTTGGGTTTTTTCCGGAGAGGAGGTTTGACGTGATCTTGCATATCTTCTGTGGTTGCACCACGGAAAGAATGTACCTCTACTCGTTTGGTTCTTGACATCTTGTTTCCCTGTAGAAACTTGACAATCGAGTCTCCGGCTACTACAACAAGCCCTTTTCTACGCTCGCTGCTTCCATCATCCTCGTCGTTTCGTTGCGGTTTTTGACCAGTCGGCTCAGTCGGGCTGTTTTTATCCTTCCTATTTTGTCTTTTACCCTGAACTATCGTCCATTCTGTCCCATTTGCCGATTGAGCCGCCAGTGGCATATTATTTTCTGTAGAACGAACATCGTGTAATTCTCTTGCCATTATTTGCCCTTGAGCAAAGCATCTAACACCCAAGTGCTTCCCAGGCTGCTCTCGATCAGGGCGTATGTAGACCTATAATGTAATGTAATGTAGTTGGTATTGTTGGTCACGATAATCCTGCCCTCAACCCCTGACGCTGGTGATTCTTGGGTCTACAGACAGATGCTCTTATCCAGAGTGACGTACAACATACCCAAAGCAGCCTGGGCAGCGGTTGGGGATCTCCTTGCTCAAGGGCACTTCAGCCATTCCTGCTGGTCCAGGGAATCAAACCAGCAGCCTTTTGGTACTTTTTGGTCCCAAAGCTGCTTCTCTAACAATCTCGACCAGCAAAGTGCCACTCTCCAACTAGTTTTCCTGGCCGAGAGCCAGTTTTTTGACTATTGAAACCTGAAGATGCTACACGAGGTCTGTTTTGTTTTTTTTTAATAGCAGTCACAAAGTTTTAGATGGCCTAAAGGTTACAGAAGCAACTTTGGGACCAAACGGTCGCCGGTTTGATTCCCTGGACCAGTAGGAATTGCTGAAGTGCCCTTGAGCAAAGCATCTAACACCCAAGTGCTTCCCAGGCTGCTCTCGATCAGGGCGTATGTAGACCTATAATGTAATGTAATGTAGTTGGTATTGTTGGTCATGATAATCCTGCCCTCAACCCCTGACGTTGGTGATTCTTGGGTCTACAGACAGATGCTCTTATCCAGAGTGATGTACAACATACCCAAAGCAGCCTGGGCAGCGGTTGGGGATCTCCTTGCTCAAGGGCACTTCAGCCATTCCTGCTGGTCCAGGGAATCAAACCAGCAGCCTTTTGGTACTTTTTGGTCCCACAGCTGCTTCTCTAACAATTTCGACCAGCACAGTATCACTCTCCAACTAGTCTTCCTGGCCAAGAACCAGTTCTTTGACTATTGAAACCTGAAGATGCTACACGAGGTCTGTTTTGTTTTTTTTAATAGCAGTCTCAAAGTTTTAGATGGCCTAAAGGTTACAGAAGCAACTTTGGGACCAAACGGTCGCCGGTTTGATTCCCTGGACCAGTAGGAATGGCTGAAGTGCCCTTGAGCAAAGCATCTAACACCCAAGTGCTTCCCAGGCTGCTCTCGATCAGGGCGTATGTAGACCTATAATGTAATGTAATGTAGTTGGTATTGTTGGTCACGATAATCCTGCCCTCAACCCCTGACGTTGGTGATTCTCGGTTCTACAGGCAGGTACTCTTATCTAGAGCGACATACAACATACCCAAAGCAGCCTGGGCAGCGGTTGGGGATCTCCTTGCTCAAGGGCACTTCAGCCATTCCTGCTGGTCCAGGGAATCAAACCAGCAGCCTTTTGGTACTTTTTGGTCCCACAGCTGCTTCTCTAACAATTTCGACCAGCACAGTACCACTCTCCAACTAGTCTTCCTGGCCAAGAACCAGTTCTTTGACTATTGAAACCTGAAGATGCTACACGAGGTCTGTTTTGTTTTTATTAATAGCAGTCTCAAAGTTTTAGATGGCCTAAAGGTTACAGAAGCAACTTTGGGACCAAACGGTCGCCGGTTTGATTCCCTGGACCAGTAGGAATGGCTGAAGTGCCCTTGAGCAAAGCATCTAACATGCAAGTGCTTCCCAGGCTGCTCTCGATCAGGGCGTATGTAGACCTATAAATGTAATGTAATGTAGTTGGTATTGTTGGTCACGATAATCCTGCCCTCAACCCCTGACGTTGGTGATTCTTGGTTCTACAGGCAGGTACTCTTATCTAGAGCGACATACAACATACCCAAAGCAGCCTGGGCAGCGGTTGGGGATCTCCTTGCTCAAGGGCACTTCAGCATTCCTGCTGGTCCAGGGAATCAAACCAGCAGCCTTTTGGTACTTTTTGGTCCCAAAGCTGCTTCTCTAACAATCTCGACCAGCAAAGTGCCACTCTCCAACTAGTTTTCCTGGCCAAGGGCCAGTTTTTTGACTATTGAAACCTGAAGATGCTACATGAGGTTTGTTTTGTTTTGCTTTTTTTAATAGCAGTCACAAAGTTTTAGATGGCCTAAAGGTTACAGAAGCAACTTTGGGACCAAACGGTCGCCGGTTTGATTCCCAGGACCAGTAGGAATGGCTGAAGTGCCCTTGAGCAAGGCAAACACTCAAGTGCTTCCCAGGCTGCTCTCGATCAGGGCGTATGTAGACCTATAATGTAATGTAATGTAGTTGGTATTGTTGGTCACGATAATCCTGCCCTCAACCCCTGACGTTGGTGATTCTTGGTTCGACAGGCAGGTACTCTTATCTAGAGCGACATACAGCATACCCAAAGCAGCCTGGGCAGCGGTTGGGGATCTCCTTGCTCAAGGGCACTTCAGCCATTCCTGCTGGTCCAGGGAATCAAACCAGCAGCCTTTTGGTACTTTTTGGTCCCAAAGCTGCTTCTCTAACAATCTCGACCAGCAAAGTGCCACTCTCCAACTAGTTTTCCTGGCCGAGAGCCAGTTCTTTGACGATTGAAACCTGAAGAACTGGTTCCAGATTAGGAACCGGTCCTCAAACTATCCCTTTAACACCAGGGTATCTTCAAAGTACTTAAAATAGACTGTTTTGGGTTCTTTTTAACAGTGCCATGCTTTGTGACCATGATTAAAGGTCTAAAATGCTCGATAAATAAAACTAACTTGAAGATCTACACACTTGTCCAGGTATACTGTCAGGTTTATAGGTTTTGTTTTTAGTGAACACACCACACTGGCTAGTTCAAGGTGCTAGTCTCAGTCATCATCATCATCACCACTGTGGATGTTTTATTTCTGTCAGAAATCAGACTGTTAGCCTTTAGCTAGTTTCCTCAGATAGATATGTGAGAATTAGCACTGGGTTGGGACTAAGATTTAAGTTCACTGTGAACCATTTTGAGGAACCAGAACTAGCCGGTTATGCTAACTCTGAGTCTAATCTCCTTCTTGTTCCCACTTAGTCCCTAGAAACAGTGTATATTAAGGCCCTAGATAGTGCACACTTCACTCCTGGAACTGTGGGTCAGTCTGTAAAACGCGGGCTAATACAGTGACAGGAAATTCTAGCTAGTTAGCTACTTAGCTAGCTAGCTAACAGTGTGCGCGTGCGCAGTCGCGCTCTCTTTCGCTTACCAGGCAACAGCAGGTCCGGCCCGTAACATCTTCAACAGGAAATTAAAGCCGTTTATTCATGAATAAAATCCGACAGGAATATTTTTGCAGATCGGTTTTTATTCCATGTTTTTTTCTGTTGCTTCCCCAAACAGTCACTCATTAAACAACCCGCTTTCTAACAAGGACATCGCAAGAATCTATGATCGCAAGCACTCAGATCAGTGTCAAAGCCCAGAAGGTCACGAGCAAAACATTTCCGGGTCACAACTGAAGTCAAAATAAAAGTCCTAATAAACGTTATTCACATAAAAGACGCGTATAAAAAATGCTCAGTGTGAATATGCAGGACAATAAATGGCACTTTGGTTTTAAGATGAAATTTATCTCTCATCTCATCTCATCTCATCTCATTATCTGCTAACCACTACACCACCGTACCGCCCATATTATATTATATTATATTATATTATATTATATTATATTATATTATATTATATTATATTATATTATATTTAGTGCTGGGTGGCACGGTGGTGTAGTGGTTAGCGCTGTCGCCTCACAGCAAGAAGGTCCTGGGTTCGAGCCCCGGGCCGGCGAGGGCCTTTCTGTGTGGAGTTTGCATGTTCTCCCCGTGTCCGCGTGGGTTTCCTCCGGGTGCTCCGGTTTCCCCCACAGTCCAAAGACATGCAGGTTAGGTTAACTGGTGACTCTAAATTGAGCGTAGGTGTGAATGGTTGTCTATGTGTCAGCCCTGTGATGACCTGGCGACTTGTCCAGGGTGTACCCCGCCTTTCGCCCGTAGTCAGCTGGGATAGGCTCCAGCTTGCCTGCGACCCTGTAGAAGGATAAAGCGGCTAGAGATAATGAGATGAGATATTTAGTGCTGTCAAGCGATTAAAATATTTAATCGCAATTACTGTCGCGACTGTCATAGTTAACTCGCAATTAATCGCAATTTAATCACACATTTTTGTCACATGAAAAACCATTGTGGGCGGCACGGTGGTGTAGTGGTTAGCGCTGTCGCCTCACAGCAAGAAGGTCCTGGGTTCGAGCCCCGGGCCGGCGAGGGCCTTTCTGTGTGGAGTTTGCATGTTCTCCCCGTGTCCGCGTGGGTTTCCTCCGGGTGCTCCGGTTTCCCCCACAGTCCAAAGACATGCAGGTTAGGTTAACTGGTGACTCTAAATTGACCGTAGGTGTGAATGTGAGTGTGAATGGTTGTCTGTGTCTATGTGTCAGCCCTGTGATGACCTGGCGACTTGTCCAGGGTGTACCCCGCCTTTCGCCCGTAGTCAGCTGGGATAGGCTCCAGCTTGCCTGCGACCCTGTAGAAGGATAAAGCGGCTAGAGATAATGAGATGAGATGAGATTTTTGTCACATGAAAAACCATTGTGGGCGGCACGGTGGTGTAGTGGTTAGCGCTGTCGCCTCACAGCAAGAAGGTCCTGGGTTCGAGCCCCGGGGCCGGCGAGGGCCTTTCTGTGTGGAGTTTGCATGTTCTCCCCGTGTCCGCGTGGGTTTCCTCCGGGTGCTCCGGTTTCCCCCACAGTCCAAAGACATGCAGGTTAGGTTAACTGGTGACTCTAAATTGACCGTAGGTGTGAATGTGAGTGTGAATGGTTGTCTGTGTCTATGTGTCAGCCCTGTGATGACCTGGCGACTTGTCCAGGGTGTACCCCGCCTTTCGCCCGTAATCAGCTGGGATAGGCTCCAGCTTGCCTGTGACCCTGTGGAACAGGATAAAGCGGCTAGAGATAATGAGATGAGATGAGATCTCAATGAACACAAACAATTTCCAAAAATTGTTGATAAGACAAAGTTTAATATAACATCTGTTTAACTTATAACATGAAAGAAAGGTTAATAATACAACTTAGATTACACATTTTTCAGTTTTACCTACAGTAAATTAGGGTGGTGCAAAAATGAGTACACCCCACAACAAAAACTACTACATCTAGTACTTTGTATGGCCTCCATGATTTTTAATGACAGCACCAAGTCTTCTAGGCATGGAATGAACAAGTTGGCGACATTTTGCAACATCAATCTTTTTCCATTCTTCCCCCCAAGGGAAAAAAAGGGACCCCCCGAAAATATCGGCATAGTTCGAACACTGGTTGTACCAATGTGTCTGTGTTTTTTTTTTTATTGCGGAGCATAACACGTCTTGTCACAGCCACTGCAAAGTCGGGCTGGAGCCGCCGATGGGAAAACAAAACCTAAGCCGAGCACCGTAGCTCTTCGGGGGAGGGCAGAGGACTCTGGCTGTGCGGGGCGTGGCATTACAGTCTAGCTGCTATCGTTTTTCTAAGCAAAGTCTCTGTTCCAAGTTCCTGGCAGTTTCAAAAGCTTATGAAAAACCTACATCATGTCACAGAGCGTTAATCTCACGATAAAAAAATTATCGCAGTTAAAATTGAGTCAAGTTAATGCGTTAATAACGTGGCATTTTTGACAGCACTAATTATATTATATTAAGATTAAATAAAAATTAGACATGACATTCGTTTTTACGCTGTTGTTGAGGTGGTTGATGGTGTTGTACATGTTGTTCAGAATCAGAATGAAGTTTATTTCCAAGTACATACAAGGAATTTTTTTTTATTGATTGGTGTTTGAACAGACAATTACGAAAACCCGTGAAACGGAACAGGGCATGACGTGACATACACTACCGTTCAAAAGTTTGGGGTCACCCAGACAATTTTGTGTTTTCCATGAAAAGTCACACTTTTATTTCCCACCATAAGTTGTAAAATGAATAGAAAATATAGTCAAGACATTTTTCTGGCCATTTTGAGCATTTAATCGACCCCACAAATGTGATGCTCCAGAAACTCAATCTGCTCAAAGGAAGGTCAGTTTTATAGCTTCTCTAAAGAGCTCAACTGTTTTCAGCTGTGCTAACATGATTGTACAAGGGTTTTCTAATCATCCATTAGCCTTCTGAGGCAATGAGCAAACACATTGTACCATTAGAACACTGGAGTGAGAGTTGCTGGAAATGGGCCTCTATACACCTATGGAGATATTGCACCAAAAACCAGACATTTGCAGCTAGAATAGTCATTTACCACATTAGCAATGTATAGAGTGGATTTCTGATTAGTTTAAAGTGATCTTCATTGAAAAGAACAGTGCTACCCCAAACTTTTGAACGGTAGTGTATTTTGTGTGTGTGTATATATATATATATATATATATATATATATATATATATATATATATATATATATGAGTGTTTAGTCTTTGTCTAGTTCTTATCTAGTGTTTACACTGTTTATATTGTCTGAATGTTTAGTCTATGTCTAGTTCTTATCTAGAGTGTTTATACTGTTTATATTGTTTGTTTTGGGGTGGCACGGTGGTGTAGTGGTTAGCGCTGTCGCCTCACAGCAAGAAGGTCCGGGTTCAAGCCCCGTGGCCGGCGAGGGCCTTTCTGTGCGGAGTTTGCAAAGATCTACTCTTTGTGGATTACAGTTCAGCTTTCAACACAATAATCCCGGACATTCTTATCAGTAAACTGGACACTCTCGGCCTCCTCCCTCTCACATATGCATGGATAAAGGACTTTCTTACCAACTGGCCCCAGACTGTGAAACTTGGCCCCCACTTCTCCTCCACCCGCACGTTGAGCACCGGCTCTCCACAGGGCTGTGTGCTGAGCCCCCTCCTGTACTGCCTCTACACCCACAACTGTAGTTCGACCCACAACAACAACCTTATCGTCAAGTTTGCTGACGACACCACAGTGGTTGGACTCATCTCAAAGGGAGATGAGGCAGCCTACAGAGAGGAGGTCCTGAAGTTGGCAGCCTGGTGTTCAGAGAATAACCTTGCTCTGAACACCAAGAAAACCAAAGAGCTTATCGTTGACTTCAGGAAGCACAGCACTGACCTAGACCCCCTTTACATAAACAATGAGTATGTGGAGAGGGTCCACACCTTCCAGTTTCTCGGCGTCCTCATCTCCGCCGACATCTCCTGGTCAGCAAACATTACAGCAGTCATTAAGAAGGCTCAGCAGTGGCTACACTTCCTGAGAGTCCTCAGGAAGTACAACCTAAACTCCAACCTGCTGCTGACCTTCTACCGCTCATCCATCGAGAGCCTGCTGACGTACTGTATCACAGTATGGTACGGCAGCTGCACTGCTGTAGACAGGGAGACGCTCCAGAGGGTAGTAAAGGCAGCGCAGAAGATCATCGGCTGCTCTCTCCCCTCCCTGATGGACAGTTACACCTCCTGCTGCCTTAGCAGAGCTAAGAACATTATCAAGGACAGCTCCCACCCTGGCTTTGATCTGTTTGACCTGTTGCCCTCAGGGAGGCGCTACAGGTGCATCAGGACAAAAACAAATAGATTCAAAAACAGCTTCTTTCCAAAAGGCATAACCACCCTGAACTCGAATATGCTCTGACTTTATAGTCTAACCCCCCTGTGCAATACTTTATTTTATAATGTGACTCTCTTCGTGCAATAATTTATAATGTGCAATACTTTATAATATGACTCTCTCTGTGCAATACTTTATAATGTGCAATACCTCACTCCATAATGTGAAACACAACACATACGCCTCAGGACTGTGCACCTTACACACAACACATACACCTCAGGACTGTGCACCTTACACCCTCACCTTTTTTTTCTTCTTTTCTACACACTTTTTGCACTGTTATTGGAGTTGCTTTTAATCTCATTGTACATGGGTATAGTGACAATAAAGGCATTCTATTCTATTCTGTGTTCTCCCTGTGTCCATGTGGGTTTCCTCCGGGTGCTCCGGTTTCCCTCACAGTCCAAAGACATGCAGGTTAGGTTAACTGGTGACTCTAAATTGAGCGTAGGTGTGAATGTGAGTGTGAATGGTTGTCTGTGTCTATGTGTCAGCCCTGTGATGACCTGGCGACTTGTCCAGGGTGTACCCCGCCTTTCGCCCGTAGTCAGCTGGGATAGGCTCCAGCTTGCCTGTGACCCTGTGGAACAGGATAAAGCGGCTAGAGATAATGAGATGAGATGAGATCTCAATGAACACAAACAATTTCCAAAAATTGTTGATAAGACAAAGTTTAATATAACATCTGTTTAACTTATAACATGAAAGAAAGGTTAATAATACAACTTAGATTACACATTTTTCAGTTTTACCTACAGTAAATTAGGGTGGTGCAAAAATGAGTACACCCCACAACAAAAACTACTACATCTAGTACTTTGTATGGCCTCCATGATTTTTAATGACAGCACCAAGTCTTCTAGGCATGGAATGAACAAGTTGGCGACATTTTGCAACATCAATCTTTTTCCATTCTTCAGCAATGACCTCTTTTAGTGACTGGATGCTGGATGGAGAGTGATGCTCAACTTGTCTCTTCAGAATTCCCTAAAGAAAATAATTTCTTTCCACGACAAAGGTGAAGGCTACAAGAAGATCAGCAAAGCTTTACTTATCAGTCAGAATACTGTAGCAAAAGTGGTATAAAAATTTAAGAAAGCTGGAACTGCAACCATCTCACAGAGACGTCCAGGTCGTCCACGGAAGTTAACACCTCGACAGGAGCGTCTTCTGATGAGAAGGGTTGAAGAAAATCGGCATGCAAGTTCACTGCAGTTATCTAAAATAGTAGAAAGCCAAACTGGGGTGACTATTTCCTGTGACGCAATATGGCGTACACTGCAGAGGAATGGCATGCATGGATGCTGTCCACGAAAGAAGCCTCTCCTAATGCCCAGGCACAAAAAGCCTGCCTAGAGTTTGCCAGGGCCCATGCTGACAAAGATGAAGACTACTGGGACTCTATACTCTGGAGTGATGAGACCAAGGTAAATGTTTTTGGAACTGATGGCTTCAAAACTGTATGGCGTCGCAAAGGTGAAGAATACAAAGAAAAATGCATGGTGCCTACAGTGAAACATGGTGGTGGCAGTGTCCTTATGTGGGGCTGCATGAGTGCTGCTGGTGTCGGGGAGCTGCATTTCATTGATGGCATCATGAATTCACAGATGTATTGCTCTATACTGGAAGAGAAGATGCCACCATCACTCCATGCCCTTGGTCGTCGTGCGCTTTTCCAACATGACTAAACACACATCTAAGGCCACTGTTGGATTTCTGAAGAAGAACAGGGTGAAAGTGATTCAGTGGCCAAGTATGTCTCCTGATCTGAACCCAATCGAACACCTATGGGGAATTCTGAAGAGACAAGTTGAGCATCAGTCTCCATCCAGCATCCAGTCACTAAAAGAGGTCGTTGCTGAAGAATGGAAAAAGATTGATGTTGCAAAATGTCGCCAACTTGTTCATTCCATGCCTAGAAGACTTGGTGCTGTCATTAAAAATCATGGAGGCCATACAAAGTACTAGATGTAGTAGTTTTTGTTGTGGGGTGTACTCATTTTTGCACCACCCTAATTTGAGTAAAACTGAAAAATGTGTTATATAAGTTATATTATTAACCTTACTTTCACGTTATAAGTTAAACAGATGTTATATTAAGCTTTGTCTTGTCAACATTTTGGAAATTGTTTGTGTTCATTGAGATATTGTTAAAATGTTACTTTTCAAAGGGGGTGTACTTATTTACGCTGAGCACTGTATGTATATATATATATATATATATATATATATATATATATATATATATATATATATATATATATGTACAGTACCAGTCAAAAGTTTGGAAACAGCTTCAAATTCTATGTTTTTTCTTTATTTTAATTAACTAAAAGATACTCCGTGTCTGAAAGTAATGACTGACTGTTGTTTCTCTTTACTTAGTTGAGTGGTTCTTGACATAATATGGATTACTACAGTTGTCGAACAGGGCTATTTACTGTATTTTTATTATTTACTCTTTACTGGTTGATGGTGTCAAATGCATTAAGAAGGCAAAAAATTCCATTTTTGACAAGACACACCTGTTAATTGAGACGCATTCCAGGTGACTACCTCATAAAGCTGGTTCAGATAATGGCCAATCATGTGCAAAGCTGTTATCAAGGTAAATAGTGGCGACTTTGAAGAATCTAAAAGATGAAATGTTTTTTTAACACTTTTTTGTTCACCATATAATTCCATATGTTCCATATGAGGGCGGCATGGTGGTGTAGTGGTTAGCGCTGTCGCCTCACAGCAAGAAGGTTCTGGGTTCGAGCCCCGTGGCCGGCGAGGGCCTTTCTGTGCGGAGTTTGCATGTTCTCCCCGTGTCTGCGTGGGTTTCCTCCGGGTGCTCCGGTTTCCCCCACAGTCCAAAGACATGCAGGTTAGGTTAACTGGTGACTCTAAATTGAGCGTAGGTGTGAATGTGAGTGTGAATGGTTGTCTGTGTCTATGTGTCAGCCCTGTGATGACCTGGCGACTTGTCCAGAGTGTACCCCGCCTTTCGCCTGTAGTCAGCTGGGATAGGCTCCAGCTTGCCTGCGACCCTGTAGAACAGGATAAAGTGGCTAGAGATAATGAGATTATATATATATATATATATATATATATATATATATATATGAATGAACCCTTTATTATCACTGTACCAGTGAAATTGACCATCAACCTGTCCTTACATACATACATACATACACATAATTAACAGAGGGGGAGTAGACAGGACAGGAAGACAGGGAAAAAAGAAATTACAGAGAACATGAGGAAAGGAGAGGAGAAAAAAGCCACCCCCACCCTATGCTCCATGAGGAGTACAGTGTGGGAACATTTAAAAAAAAAACTTCAGTACATAAGCACAAAAAACACAAGTACACTTTACAACATGAAAACACGGGACTTGAGGGGGGGAAGGGGGAAAGGGGGGACGATCAGGGGTGGGGGGGGAAGGGGGGTGGGGGGTAGGGGAGGAGGTAGAGGTATCCCAGCGCAAGCAAGCAGCCGTCCGCTCCTGCAGCCATGAGGGCGCTGGTCACGCACCCGCTTGTCACACTGGGGGTGAAAGCGGCGACTGTGGGAAATGGGGGAAGGAATGCGAGGAATGCGAGAGCGTCTCACAGCAGTGACCTTCAGGGGGAGATGTTGTCCCAGCAACGGCCTTGGCCGAGGCCGGTGCTGTCTCAGAGAGCCGAAAGCAGATAAGATTGGGATTGTTTGGTCTTGGGGTGAGCAGACGCATTTTTTGCACGTCTACTCTTTTCGTCCATTTCTGTCCATTCTATCCATTTTGTCCAATTTGGTCTCTGAAATACTTTTTCTTTGCAAAGCCAAAAGCTTCTCCATGATGTCATTCATGTTGTGGTTCAAGGTCTGAATAGCCACAGTCTGAGTGCCGACAGCTCTGCCCACCGCTTCAATCATATCTGTAACATCCTGACTGTATGTCCTCAAATGGACACCGTAGCCCCCGGGCATTATCCCAGTGCTCCCGTGAGATTTGTATGTTATCTTCTAAATGGTGGAATAAACGACCAGTCAGTTATGTCCAGTGTGTGTCCCAGTATTCTTATATAAGTTAGTTTAGCCGGTGTGCAAACAGGAAAACATTACATGGTGTCAGAGTAGAGGCTCGACTACTTACATTCTGATCAAAAATGGACAGTTTCGGCGTTTCAGCACCCAAGATGGATTGGGATTCATCGAACTTGCCTGAAGCATGGCGATGTTTCAAACAGCACGCAGAGCTGATGTTCTCTGGACCTCTGAGGGAGAAACCGGTACAGGACAAGTGCAGTTACTTTCTCTTATGGATCGGGGAGAAAGGGCGGGACATTTTTAACACATGGACATTAACAGATGATGATGCAAAGAAACTACAAACATACTACGATAAGTACACTGAATATCTCACACCAAAGTCTAACCCAATATATGCAAGATATCACTTCCATGAGAAAATGCAAGGGAATGGGGAAACTTTTGAACACTGTCACTGAACTAAAGCTGATAGTTAAAGACTGTGGGTATCCAAACAGTGACGAGATGGTGCGAGACCGCATTGTCTTCGCAACGAATTCACTGCGAGTGCGGGAAAAGCTGCTTAGCCACGGTGCAGAGCTAACGCTCGACAAGGCCATAGACATCGCGCGCTCTCACGAGCTAGCACAAACCCTGCTCAAGAAGATGGTGGGAGGCAAGGACCTTAACACCGACGCTGTATACACCATAGGCCGAAGATCTGAACACAAACGAACACACAAGACTAACGAACACAAACGAACAAACACGAGTTTCAAAGCTAGGCCAGGAGAGTTAGCCACAGCACACAGAGGCAGTGAATGTGACCGGTGCGGAGGCCTGCACACCACCAAAGACTGCACCTGCCCAGCCAAAGGCAAGCAGTGTATGAAATGTAAGAAATTAAATCACTTTGCAAAAGTCTGCAAGTCAAAACAATATACACACACAAACACATATGCAAGGAAAGCCATACATACAGTAGAAGAAGACACTGACAATGAACAAGTAGAATTATTTATTGATGAACTTACAACTGAAAACACAGGAAAACATAACAAACAGGCTTATGTTGAAATTGAAGTTGGAACTCAGAAAGTTAAATTTAAAATTGACACTGGTGCACAGACTAATGCAATACCCCTACACATGTTTGAAAGACTGTTCAGTGATACTGCTATAACACCAGCTACCCAAAGACTCACCAGCTATGGGGGAGAGTTCCTCCAAGTGAAGGGCACCTGTCGTTTAAAATGCAAGTACAAGAACACCTCCATCACACCTGACTTCTACATAGTTGACACCAAAGCACCACCCATCCTAGGGATGAGAGCTAGCGTGGACTTAAAACTAATCAAGTTGATACTGGCCATGGGCGAAGAAGAGGTGAAGCCGTGCACAGACACAAACAGTCTTCTCAAGGAATATGCCGACGTCTTCCAGGGCATAGGTGAATTTCCAGGGGAGTGCAACCTCCATGTCGACCCACATGCCACACCAGTAGTATACCCCCCATGGAGAGTACCAATCACTCTGCAAGAGAGACTGAAACAGGAGCTCGATAAGATGGAAGAGAGCAACGTGATCTGCAAAGTGACAGAGCTCATGGAGTGGGTTAACGCCCTCGTGGTCGTAGAAAAGCCCCAGACTGGTAAGCTGAGGGTCTGCCTGGACCCCAGAGCCCTCAACAAAGCGATCCAAAGGCCCCACTACCCATTACCAACGTTGGAGGACGTCACCACGAAGCTCGCTGGAGCGAAGTATTTCAGCATCCTCGACGCCAGATCAGGCTACTGGGCTATAAAGTTGAGTAAACCTTCCCTGCTAACAACATTCAACACCCCCTTCACCAGATACAGGTTCCTAAGGTTGCTGTTCGGAATCAATTCTGCTCAAGACGAATTCCAGAGATGTGTTGACAAAACGTACGAAGGCCTCCCAGGCGTAGCCGCCATTGTCGATGACATACTGGTTTTTGGTAAAACAAAGCTTGAACATGACAACAACCTCAGGGCCATGCTAAGACGTATGAGAGAAAGAGGGGTAAGGCTGAACCCTGACAAGTGCCAAATCTGCGTGCCAGAGGTCAGTTACTTCGGCCATATGCTATCGTATGAAGGAGTCAAGCCAGACCCAGTGAAGGTGAAGGCAATAAGAGAAATGCGGCCACCCACAAAGAGAGGGGAGTTGGAAATCATCCTTGGAATGGCCAACTACTTGGCCAGGTTCGCACCACACCTCTCTGAGGTAAATGCACCATTGCGTCAACTGTTAAAGCAGGACAGCGAGTTCCTATGGGACAAAAACCACAACAAAACATTCATGCAGATGAAGGAACTAATAACACATCACCCCATGCTAGCGTACTTTGATCCTCATAAAGAACTGAGACTCCAGGTAGATGCTTCAAAATGTGGCGTCGGCGTGGTCATGCTCCAAGAGGAAAAGCCCATAGCCTATGCTTCCAAGTCACTCAACAGCACCGAAGTGAACTATGTTCAGATAGAAAAGGAACTGTATGCAGTGTTATTTGGCTGCAAGCGCTTTCACCAGTATATGTATGGATGGCGGGTGATTGTAGAGTCCGACCACAAACTGCTAGAAGCAATCTTCCGAAAACCACTGGCTGCAGCACCACCGCGGTTACAGAGGATGATACTATAGCTCCAGAAATATGACATCCACATCACCCACCACCCCGGTAAGGACATTCCAGTCGCTGACATGTTGTCCCGGAAGTCCATTGAGCACTACAACCGCAGCCTCATGGAGAGCATGGAAGCACAGGTACACACACTCATGAGTACTGTTCCAGTGAGTGACAGCAAGCTACTGGAGATCAAGGACGTGACAGCACAGGATCCACAGCTCACTGCGCTCAAAAGAGCCACACAGAATGGATGGCCTGATGACTGGAAGAAATGCCCGCCCAGCATCCAGGAATATTGGAATCACCGATGTGAGATTTCTGAGATGGAAGGCATACTTTTCAAAGGTGAGAAGATAACAGTCCCTCTGAGCCTCAGAGGAAACATGATCCAACGCATACACACAGGACACATGGGAGTGGAAAAAAGCAAACACAGAGCGAGAGACCTCCTGTTCTGGCCTGGGATGGGCAAACAAATTGAAACAACAGTGGGACAGTGCAGCATATGCCAAAAAAGATGTGGTGCCAACCCTAGAGAACCCCTGCTGTCACACGACGTACCCGAGAGACCATGGAAAGTATTAGGTACAGACCTCTTCACATGGAACACTCAAGCATTCATCATCATTGTAGGTTACTACAGTAGATTCTTAAAATGGAGAGGCTTACCAGCTACACCTCATCTGCGGTAATCTCCAAACTCAAATCCGCATTTGCTCGTCACGGCATTGCAGAGACAGTCATCAGCGACAATGGACCGTGCTACAGCTCTGAGGAGTTCCGCCGCTTCGCCAATGCGTGGGGTTTCACCCACACCACCACCAGTCCACATTACCCCAGAGCAACGGCCTCGCCGAAAAGACTGTCCAGACAGCAAAGCTCATACTGGACAAAGCAAAAGCTGGAAACAGAGACCCCTACCTTGCTCTGCTGGAGTACAGGAACACTCCAGTGGACAACCTCCGATCACCTGCCCAGCTTCTGATGAGCCGACGACTACGCTTCGTATTCCCAGTGACCAGCAGGCTACTGCAGCCACAGGTTGTACCCCGGAAAGCCGTCCAAGATCGGCGAAAGACATGCCAACACCATCAACAAGTGTACTTCAACAGAGGTACCAAGGCACTGCCTCACTTACCTGTTGGCGCACCTGTCCGCTTTCGTCAGGATGACGGATCATGGAGACCTGCGATGGTAACACAACATGCACACACATATAGGAGCTACCACATGCAAACAGGAGATGGACAGACTCTGCGGCGCAACCGCTGGCACCTCCGTGAAAGCAGAGACGCCCCAGACACCAGGGACACACAACACGCAGACATGGACATGCAACATGCAGACATAGACACGCAACACGCAGACATGCAACATGCAGACACGCATACCAACAACACACAGCCCCCACACCCTGCACCTACCAACCACCCGAGACCCGCAGACCAACATCACCCTGGTTACACAACAAGGTCTGGCCGCATTTCCAGGCCAAGGCAAGTTCTCGACCTGTAATGTAAACGGTGTAGGCGGATCGCTGTCCAAAAAAAAAATCTACTTACCTGTCACTTGATTCACCTGTTACTTGAAAATGCGTTAACTTACCTGTTGTTTGTTGTTGTTTGACTTACCTCATCTCATCTCATTATCTCTAGCCGCTTTATCCTTCTACAGGGTCGCAGGCAAGCTGGAGCCTATCCCAGCTGACTACGGGTGAAAGGCGGGGTACACCCTGGACAAGTCGCCAGGTCATCACAGGGCTGACACATAGACACAGACAACCATTCACACTCACATTCACACCTACGCTCAATTTAGAGTCACCAGTTAACCTAACCTGCATGTCTTTGGACTGTGGGGGAAACCGGAGCACCCGGAGGAAACCCACGCGGACACGGGGAGAACATGCAAACTCCACACAGAAAGGCCCTCGCCGGCCCCGGGGCTCGAACCCAGGACCTTCTTGCTGTGAGGCGACAGCGCTAACCACTACACCACCGTGCCGCCCTGTTTGACTTACCTGTTACCTAAAAAAAAAGATAATGAGTTCACTACCTGAGTCCACTTACATGTGACCTGAATCTTACAATAAATCTACACTTTTCTTCCTACCTAGAATGCTACTGAATTCATTGCACTTACCTTATCTCTGCTGCCTCTACTTGTTTACATTTAGCAATGACACTAATGACCAAAGAATGTACCTTTCAGATTCCTTACAAGTGCCTTAAGCACACGTTCATGAAGTTAATGAATGGCATGTAACTTTCTCTTTAGTGCCCCAAGCACAACTGTTGTGTTAACCAATTGAATGCCATATATCCTAAGTGTTTTAAACACAAGTGTTCTGTTTATGAAATGAATATTTTGTGTTTATGTGATGCCATTTTTCTCTTAAGAAGGGAGATGTAACATCCTGACTATATGTCCTTAAAGGGACACCGTAGCCCCCGGGCATTATCCCAGCGCTCCCACAAGATTATCTTCTAAATGGTGGAATAAACGACCAGTCAGTTATGTCCAGTGTGCGTCCCAGTATTCTTATATAAGTTAGTTTAGCCAGTGTGCAAACAGGAAAACATTACTATATCGGGCAGCTTTATGGGGCTTTGAACAGCTGTCACCATTGTCTGATTTCCTCGATAAACCAGGGCAATGCCTAATCCAATCAGCAAAAGTCCTGTAATCATGGTTCCAAATAGGTAGATGTCTTCAATGTCCTCCACAGAAAGAATCGCCAGGCACACGACCCGCCACCGCTCCGCCGCATCCATCATGTAACCAGCTGTGAACGTTCCGGCAGGACAGGCGGGTTCCCCCAAACCCAAGCTTCTCGTCGAGAAAACTGTGTCAATTTTGTTCGGAGATCAGTTTATCAATTCCATGATTTTTTTTTTTAGTTTAGAGAGCAATGCGGAGAGAGTCTCTCAAAAGTATAGACAGACAAGATGAGACAAAGGAGCACAAGCAGGGAAAAAGGAGGGAGAGGGAGAGCAGAGAAAAATGCGACCGCCTTCCGTGAAAGCACGGAGAGAAAGCACGGAGATGTATACACACACACACACATCTATGATTTAATAAACACATCTATGATTTAGGGCGGCAAGGTGGTGTAATTGTTAGCGCTGTCGCCTCACAGCAAGAAGGTCCTGGGTTCGAGTCCCGTGGCCGACGAGGGCTTTTCTGTGCGGAGTTTGCATGTTGTCCGCGTGGGTTTCCTCCGGGTGCTCCGGTTTCCCCCACAGTCCAAAGACATGCAGGTTAGGTTAACTGGTGACTCTAAATTGACCGTAGGTGTGAATGGTTGTCTGTGTCTATGTGTCAGCCCTGTGATGACCTGGCGACTTGTCCAGGGTGTACCCCGCCTTTCGCCCGTAGTCAGCTGGGATAGGCTCCAGCTTGCCTACGACCCTGTAGAACAGGATAAAGCGGCTACAGATAATGAGATGAGATGAGCTCTATGATTTAATATCCCTTGGATCACACCTCAGCCCAGTAGATGGAGTCAAAACTTAGATGTGCTAAATGTGGAGGCAAACATGAACATGTCCAGTAGATGGGGGTAATACACTTTGCCTGTAAACTGCCATAAAACCTGACAGAAGAAATAGCGTTACAAGGGAGTATAATTAGCCCTTTGCTCTTTTCTATCATGATTAATGGAATGTTTAAGGACATACAAAACAGCAGTGGTGTAGCACTGTTTGCAGATGATGGAGCAATATGGAAAAGGGGGAGAAACATAGGCCTCTTAGTGAACAAGATGCAGCAAGCACTAAATACATTGCAGGAATGGGCCCTCCAGTGGGGATTTAGAATGTCTGAAGATAAAACAAAATCAATGATATTCACGAAAAAGAGGACAGGACTGGATTTAAAACTGAGACTGGCAGGTAAAGAATTGGAAAGGGTTGAATCCTTGAACGACCTGGGGCTTTGGCTTGATGGGAGATTCTCATCTCATGTCATTATCTGTAGCCGCTTTATCCTGTTCCACAGGGTCGCAGGCAAGCTGGAGCCTATCCCAGCTGACTACGGGTGAAAGGCGGGGTACACCCTGGACAAGTCGCCAGGTCATCACAGGGCTGACACATAGACACAGACAACCATTCACACTCACACCTACACTCAATTTAGAGTCACCAGTTAACCTAACCTGCATGTCTTTGGACTGTGGGGGAAACCGGAGCACCCGGAGGAAACCCACGCGGACACGGGGAGAACATGCAAACTCCACACAGAAAGGCCCTCGCCGGCCCCGGGGCTCGAACCCGGACCTTCTTGCTGTGAGGCGACAGCACTAACCACTACACCACCATGCCACCCGATGGGAGATTACCATGGAAAATACATATTAAAAAGATGGTTGACAAGTGTAAAAAGGTACTAAATGTTATGAAGTGTTTGTGTGGAGTGGATTGGGGAGCAAGTAGAACAGCTCTTAAAACAATTTATACAGGGCTGATCAGATCAGTGTTTGACTATGGCTGTATGGTATATGGATCAGCTGCTAAAACCTCACTAATACAGCTGGAGGTAGTACACAACCAAGCCCTCAGACTACCATATGTTGTGGAGCAAAGAAAACAACACCAGTGGCAGCCACACAAGTTAAGATGGGAGAGATGCCCCTCCACCTTAGGAGAGGACAGCTTGCAGTTGTATACTGGGCAAACCTAAAGGGCCATAATGACAACCACATAACACAGTCAGTCTTGCTACAGTGTCTAGAGAGGGAGAGTGAGGGAATTAAAAGCTTTGGATGAACAATACCATTTAGAGTGAGAGAAATGGAGTTGGACGCAGTCAGGATATCCCCCACTGTTGTGTTCCCAGTAATCCCTCCATGGTTTATCATAGACCTCAACATTGATCTAGGACTGTTGGAGGAAAAACAGGGTGACCCTGACTTCGACAACATCAAAGTATTTATTTACTTAAGAGAAAAATATAAAGACACTCTTATGATGTACACAGATGCGTCAAGATCTGATGAAAAGGTGGGAGTGGCGTATGCCATTCCAGAACAAAAAATTGCTGTGGCAAAAAGAATAACTAACAATTTGGCAGTATATACAGGAGAAGTAGTAGCAGTTGGCATTACACTGGGTGGAAGATCACAGACCAAGCAAGGTAGTGATTGCATCTGACTCAAGCTCAGCACTAATGAGCCTCCAAAATGGACAGTCTGAGTCAAGGCAAGACATTGTAAATGAAATCATGCAAATGGGAAATAATCTGGTCAGATCTGGAATCAATTTGTCATTCACGTGGGTGCCAGCTCACAGAGGTGTAAGAAGAAATGAGATAGCAGACAGGTTTGCTAAGCAAGCAACAAAGAAATCCACTATAGACATTCATATTACTCACAGCAAGGCAGAAATCAAAAGCAAAGTTAAAACTAAAGTCATTGACACCTTTGGAACACTGGGCATACTGGACGTCATTATTATAATATCCAAAACAAAGTTGGAAGAGGTAGGAATACAGGCAGAAGCAAGCAAGAAGAGGATGTATTTTCAAGGATGCGCTTTGGTCATACAGCACTAAACAGCACACTATTTATGATAAAGAAACATGTTGATGGGACCTGTGAGTGTAGTGATGGCCAGGAGACTATAGAGCATGTACTTATCCAACCCCGATTCCAAAAAAGTTGGGACAAAGTACAAATTGGAAATAAAAACGGAATGCAATGATGTGGAAGTTTCAAAATTGCATATTTTATTCAGAATAGAACATAGATGACATATCAAATGTTTAAACTGAGAAAATGTATCATTTAAAGAGAAAAATTAGGTGATTTTAAATTTCAAGACAACACCACATCTCAAAAAAGTTGTGACAAGGCCATGTTTACCACTGTGAGACATCCCCTTTTCTCTTTACAACAGTCTGTAAACGTCTGGGGACTGAGGAGACAAGTTGCTCAAGTTTAGGGATAGGAATGTTAACCCATTCTTGTCTAATGTAGGATTCTAGTTGCTCAACTATCTTAGGTCTTTTTTGTCGTATCTTCCATTTTATGATGCACCAAATGTTTTCTATAGGTGAAAGATCTGGACTGCAGGCTGGCCAGTTCAGTACCCAGACCCTTCTTCTACGCAGCCATGATGCTGTAATTGATGCAGTATGTGGT
This sequence comes from Neoarius graeffei, assembly GCF_027579695.1. Classification (NCBI taxonomy): domain Eukaryota; kingdom Metazoa; phylum Chordata; class Actinopteri; order Siluriformes; family Ariidae; genus Neoarius; species Neoarius graeffei. The sequence continues at coordinate 107,049,147 of NC_083572.1, forward strand.
TTGGCATTGTCATGTTGGAAAATGCAAGGTCTTCCCTGAAAGAGACGTCGTCTGGATGGGAGCATATGTTGCTCTAGAACAGGGGTGTCCAAATTGATCCATAAAGGGCCATGTGGCTGCAGGTTTTCATTCCAGCCATGCAGCAGCACACCTGATTTGGCTTATTCAATCAACTGACACACCCCACCCTTTAATCAAGGGGTGGGTGTGGGCTGCAAGTATTTGACTGTGTGAAGACAGTTCAGTCGATTGAATGAGCCAAGTCAGGTATGCTGCTGCATGGCTGGAATGAAAACCTGCAGCCACACGGCCCTTTATGGATCAGTTTGGACGCCCCTGCTCTAGAACCTGGATATACCTTTCAGCATTGATGGTGTCTTTCCAGATGTGTAAGCTGCCCATGCCACACGCACTAATGCAACCCCATACCATCAGAGATACAGGCTTCTGAACTGAGCGCTGATAACAAACTCGGTCGTCCTTCTCCTCTTTAGTCCGAATGACACGGCGTCCCTGATTTCCATAAAGAACTTCAAATTTTGATTCGTCTGACCACAGAACAGTTTTCCACTTTGCCACAGTCCATTTTAAATGAGCCTTGGCCCAGAGAAGATGTCTGCGCTTCTGGATCACGTTTAGATACGGCTTCTTCTTTGAACTATAGAGCTTTAGCTGGCAACGGCGGATGGCACGGTGAATTGTGTTCACAGATAATGTTCTCTGGAAATATTCCTGAGCCCATTTTGTGATTTCCAATACAGAAGCATGCCTGTATGTGATGCAGTGCCGTCTAAGGGCCCGAAGATCACAGGCACCCAGTATGGTTTTCCGGCCTTGACCCTTACGCACAGAGATTCTTCCAGATTCTCTGAATCTTTTGATGATATTATGCACTGTAGATGATGATATGTTCAAACTCTTTGCAATTTTACACTGTCGAACTCCTTTCTGATATTGCTCCACTATTTGTCGGCGCAGAATTAGGGGGATTGGTGATCCTCTTCCCATCTTTACTTCTGAGAGCCGCTGCCACTCCAAGATGCTCTTTTTATACCCAGTCATGTTAATGACCTATTGCCAGTTGACCTAATGAGTTGCAATTTGGTCCTCCAGCTGTTCCTTTTTTGTACCTTTAACTTTTCCAGCCTCTTATTGCCCCTGTCCCAACTTTTTTGAGATGTGTTGCTGTCATGAAATTTCAAATGAGCCAATATTTGGCATGAAATTTCAAAATGTCTCACTTTCGACATTTGATATGTTGTCTATGTTCTATTGTGAATACAATATCAGTTTTTGAGATTTGTAAATTATTGCATTCCGTTTTTATTTACAATTTGTACTTTGTCCCAACTTTTGTGGAATCGGGGTTGTACAGTCTACAGAGGATACTACAGTTAAACACAGGAGAAGTCTGTTTCAACCACTTATGTAGTTTCCTGAAAAACACAGGACTGATGAATAGAATTTAAAGTTTTTTTTTTTTTTGTAAACGCCTGATTCACACTCTAGTCCAGATGGTGGCGGTAATGCTCCATATAAACTGGCTGCCAACCGCCATTAAACCAGAAGAACAAGGGTTTCCGGAGTGCACGAGAGTAGGGAGTAGTGTTTGATTCCGGATTAAACCGGAGAGATCGGGTCGGTTTGTGTGAGGGACGCTGTGGATTCTCTGCAGTTGAGTGTAAACTGTGAATGTCTGGGATTTTAAAGGCCATGTCGAGTGAGTTCATGATTTTATTAACGCCCTGTGAGGCTTTATGAACAGGATTAAGTCTGGTTTTAATCTCTATGTTAATGTTTAATCGTGTATTATTCTATTCACCTCCTTACAAACAAAACATGGTGACTTTTTTTTTTTTAGAATTATTTAACTTCTATCTCAAGTTTAAGTCATCCAAAAGGATTTTATTTTAAGACTTTTATCAGTTCAAATAATAGTTTCTGGATCCCACAGTGGAGTTCTGTAATTATTTGCATATTGTCCATGAGTGGTCCAATCCTGTTTAGTTTCATTTATGACATCACAAATAGAGCACTGTGTAACCCCGCCCCCTTTATTTATCCTTAAGGCCAATTTATGCTGACAACCCAGTCCTCGCAGACGGTGTCGCAGACAGTGTCTGTGTAGCCCCCCCCACCTTCGCAGACGCTCTGCGCGCACCTCCCAAAAATTGTGACCACCGCAGAAGCCAGCGCCGCAGACAAGAGGGCTCTGATTGGTCCACTCTACAGCCGCTGTACACGCACTTCCGCTTCCCTACTTTCCCGGTTTTTGTTTTCACGACCGGCATTTTTAAAAACACGAGCAAAGATGGAGCAGCATGAAGAGCGGTTGGTTGAGGAAGTACGTACATCTATACGACTCCAGTTCTAGTCATTATAAGTAACCGGAGGATAAACACTCCACTAACCACACCCACCAACTACTCCTAGCGACTTCGCCCCCCCCCCCCCTTGCGTTGTGCCGGTGAATAACATTGCGCACGCCTAATCCCCCGCTCAACAATAAATTACAACTGTCTGCGAAAAGCTATCTGCGAAAGCCTTGTCGCAAGAGCATGCAGAGGCCTTCAGTGTTAAAGTGCATATCCTGGACCGATTTAGTGTTTTGTTTTTTATGCACGGTGGTGTAGTGGTTAGCGCTGTCGCCTCACGGCAAGAAAGTTCCGGATTCGAGCCCCAGCGAGGGCCTTTCTGTGTGGAGTTTGCATGTTCTCCCCGTGTCCGCGTGGGATTCCTCCGGGTGCTCCGGTTTCCCCCACAATCCAAAGATATTCAGGTTAGGTTAACGTGGGGTGGCCTTGGACTGAAGTGTCCTTGAGCAAGGTACCGAACCCGTGACTGCTCCCCGGGCACTGTAGTGTGGCTGCCCACTGCTCTGGGTGTGCGCGCACGTGTTCACTGCTTCAGATGGGTTCAATACAGTGCGGAGGAGGGCAGCAAAGTGACTGACAGTGTGGAGGTGAACAGCGGTGAAGCTGTTGTGACTGACGGTGAGGAGGGGGGCAGTAGAGTGACCAATGTGACTGACGGTGAGGAGGGGGGCAGTAGAGTGACCAATGTGACTGACAGCGAGGAGGTGAACAGTGGTTGGCCAAAGTCATCTGAATCTGCTCCACCCACTCAAGTTGAGTCTGGCAGCTCCGCGCCTAGAGCTATGGAGACTGGAAGTAGTGTTCCAGCAGAGTTGATGGAGGCTGAACAGAGCAGGGTGGAGCCAGGAGAAGTCGGTGTAGGGGGGTCTGAGCAGAACGCGGAGTCTCCGGTCTCACAGGAGGCTGTCAGACCCGACTGTGAGACAGAAGATGTGACGAAGCCGGACCACTTTTATGGTGACAATGTGACTGACATGGACTGTGACTCTGTTTCTATAACAGACAGTATTTCCCAAAGCAAGGACCTCTTCACTCGAGGAAATCAATAGTTTTTTGGATGAAACCTTTGGGGGGAAAAAAGCAAATGTTAAAGATTATTTTCCCAATATCATCTCATCTCATTATCTCTAGCCGCTTTATCCTCTTCTACAGGGTCGCAGGCAAGCTGGATCCTATCCCAGCTGACTACGGGCGAAAGGTGGGGTACACCCTGGACAAGTCGCCAGGTCATCACAGGGCTGACACATACAGTGGGGCAAAAAAGTATTTAGTCAGTCACCAATTGTGCAAGTTCTCCCACTTAAAAAGATGAGAGGCCTGTAATTTTCATCATAGGTATACCTATGATGGCGCTGGCTAGCCAGCCTGCCCCGGGGCGCGCTGGCTCAGTAAACTAGTAAATACAGTAAAGGAAAAACTTATAACAGGCCATGTCTCAACAGGCTAAGAAGTTATTTCAATGACATTTTAATAACATTTTGTTTATCCTGAGGACCGAAAGTAAATGAAAATGTGAACAAACCTTAGCTGTCAGTGAACAATCCTGGTGGAAGCAGGTAAACATCGTTCTCTAAGCCTGCTAACCTCAATTTTTGCAAATACCTCTCCCTCTGCTCGCCCTGTAAATGTCCTACGTCGCTGGATAGTGAAGGTGTTTTCTGCATCTCGCTCCTTTTTCTTTTATGTTTTTCGTTTGTCGCCTTCCTCGCATTCAAACTGATTCGAGCCGTGACGTCCAAAATGGCAGCCTCACATGACTTGGTCACGTGGGTGAAAAACCTCAATAATGAAGCCTGCTGTTTCGTAAAGGTGGGGGGAGGGTTGAGCTGCCCTGTGCCAGTTAAAAGAGGGATCAGACAGGGCTGTGCCATCTCAGGCCAGCTCTACAGTGTTGCCATTGAACCTCTTCTGTGTCGGCTGAGGAGCAGGTTACAGGGCCTGGGTCTCCCTGAACTGGCTCAGAGCCGTTCTGTGGCCGTCTCAGCTTATGCAGATGATGTTAATGTTTTTATACAAGATCAGAGAGATATACAAGAACTTAAAGAAAGCCTGACTGTGTATGAAAAGGCCTCCTCCGCTAAAGTTAACTGGGACAAATGTGAAGCTTGTCTAATAGGTCAGTGGAGCCCAGGAGATGTCCCTGAGCTACCCGGGAAACTTAAGTGGGGGGAAAAAAGAGGCATCAAAGTTCTGGGAGTGTACTGGGGGTGCGAGGACTTCCAAAACTGGGAGGGAGTGCTAGAGAAGGTGAGTGCCAAGTTGTCTAAATAGAAATGGTTGCTTCCCCAGCTGTCCTACAGGGGTAGAGTTCTGATAGTCAATAACCTGGTCGCCTCTTCCCTTTGGCATAGACTGATCGTCTTAGTGCCACCACCAGGCCTCGTGAAGGACATACAGCGGCTCCTGGTGAACAATTTCTGGTCATGTCAGCATTGGCTGAGGGCACCAGTTCTGTATCTCCCTGTAGCTGAGGGAGGACAAGGCCTCATGGACATTCCATCAAGAATTGCTACCTTCAGACTGCAGACAGCACAGAGGCTACTTTATGGCTGCGGTTATTGCTGGTTGGCGTCCGCTCAGCTGCTCCTGAGGAAGGCTGGCCGGCTGAGACTGGATAAACAGCTGTTTCTTCTAAAGACCTCTGAAGTTGACCTGACTGGAATAATACCTTTCTACAACTCGATGCTTGGTGCGTGGAAGACATTCAAGACCACACGGACCCCAGACCTGGTTTGCGGATCTTCGAGGAGCCGCTGTTATGGACCCTTTTCACGTGACGTCACGACAAACGCGGCCGCCATTTTGGACATGTACTACCAGTAGTTTACCACAGCCACCATTGAGGAACGGCAGCAAAGAAAGTGTTTATTTTCAGCAAGACTTCCATCATGCCACTATATTGTTGTGCACCTGGATGTAGTAACCATCAACAAACAAGGCAAGGGTTATCATTTTATCGGATCCCGGTAGATGCTGACTGACGGAGAAGATGGATAGCGGCATACCAACGCTTGTGTAGTGACCACTTTGTTGGAGGTAAGACGAATAAAATTAGCCAGAAAAGGCATTACATTGCTGTTAACATTCCATTCTAGTTTATGACCTGGCAGCTATTTACACCGGATCCAGTGTAAATAGCTGCCGGAGCCAACGTCCGAGGTTCCGGAGCGCGCTAGCTCGCAGCCGGCCGGAGCGCGCTAGCTCGCGGCAAGCTCGGACGTTGGCTCCGGCAGCTATTTACACTGGATCCGGTGTAAATAGCTGCCAGACCATAATTACAGTAAACTAGTAAATACAGTTTTCTGCATCTCGCTCCTTTTTCTTTTGTTTGTCGCCTTCCTCGCATTCAAACCGATTCTAGCCGAAGTCCACTACATGTCCAAAATGGCAGTCGCGTTTACGAAGGTCACGTGACTGAAAAGGGTCTATACAATGACTTCTTTACAGTGGTGCTTGAAAGTTTGTGAACCCTTTAGAATTTTCCATATTTCTGTATAAATATGACCTAAAACATCATCAGATTTTCACACAAGTCCTAAAAGTAGATAAAGAGAACCCAGTTAAACAAATGAGACAAAAATATTATACTTGGTCATTTATTTATTGAGGAAAATGATCCAATATTACATATCTGTGAGTGGCAAAAGTATGTGAACCTTTGCTTTCAGTGTCTGGTGTGACCCTCTTGTGCAGCAATAACTGCAACTAAACGTTTGAGGTAATTGTTGCTCAGTCCTGCACACCGGCTTGGAGGAATTTTAGCCCGTTCCTCCGTACAGAACAGCTTCAACTCTGGGATGTTGGTGGGTTTCCTCACATGAACTGCTCGCTTCAGGTCCTTCCACAACATTTCGATTGGATTAAGGTCAGGACTTTGACTTGGCCATTCCAAAACATTAATGTAGAAATAGTTGAAGGTGGGTGGAGCACAGAAGCATGGCAGGCCCGAACTGAGTTCTCTCAAAAATAATTTTATTTGCGCTTTTCAGCATCTTACTTTGCTCACCCGCGCACACAAGGGTCCAGGTTGGGGAGAGCTCCCTTTCTGTGCTCTCTTTCGTCTTTTATAGGGTGCGGTCACTGGGGGAGACATACACCTCACCTATCCTCTTCGCGCTCGGTTGCGCATAAGGCTGTAGTACTTTCCTTCCATCGTTTCCTGTCTTTAGCCACAGTTCTAGCTTCTTGTGTTGGCTTGACTAGTTATTTCATGCATTGCCCAATCGATGGCAAGTAGGAATAGAAAGCCTGACATTACACAACCTTGATTGATGCCAGTTTTCACTTGGAACCACTCAGATATTTGGCCTCTATCAAGAACTGCACATTCAGAGTTTTGGTATAGAAGTTGGATTATCCTGATGATCTTTGCTGGTATGCCATATAGCTTCATTATGTCCCAGAGGCTGTTTCTATGTAGCGAATCGAATGCTTTTTCGAAATCTATGAAGTTTAATATCGGGGAGGATTGCCGTTCGATGATGTTACGTAGTATGAAAATCTGTTCAATGGTACTTCTTCCTTGACGGAATCCTGCTTGTTCTTGTCGTAGCTTTGCATCTGCTCCCTTTTTCATACGTTCCATAAGAATCTTACCAAGGATTTTACTTGCGATGATAAGTGTAATGCCTCTCCAATCCGTACAGTTTCTTAGGTTTTCTTTCTTGGGTAGCTTGACGGTTAACCCTTTTAACCATTCCAAGGGAACTTGTTGTTCTTCCCAAATCTGTTGGATTATTTCATGTAGCTTTTGGTTGGATATTTAAGAAGCTCTGCTACAATGTTGTCAAAGCCACCTGCTTTTCCATTCCTTAGATATCTGATACCCTGCCTAACTTCATCTTTACTGATTAGTTCTGTCCTGGTTTCATCTATTTCTGGGATTTCATCTGTCTCAATCGATATCGGATCTGTTGGTGTTGCACGGTTGAGAATCTCTTCGAAGTGTTCTTTCCATCGAGCTAACCTGGCTGAATCTTTAGTGATGGTGTTTCCCTCTCTGTCGTTGATGGCGGTGGAGTTGCAGGGTTTATTGTTGGATGTTTTTTGGTTATTTCATATAAGGTCTTCATGTTTCCCATATCTGCTGCTTTTTGAGCATCTTCCATCTGCTCTTCAAGCCATCTTTGTTTATCAGTTCTAAGATTTTTCTTAACTTTTTATCTTTCTCCCTATATTTCATCCAAAGTTGGTTCTGGATTCTTTCTGACTTTGCGTTTTCTGCTTGGACTTTTAGGTGCTTTCTTTCTTTGCTAATGGGCCAAGAATCTTGACTGATCCACAGTTTACTGTTTTTCTTTTTCCTACCCAGTACTTTATCTGCTGTGTTGTTGTAAGCTTTGCTGAAGCAGGTCCACTTGTTAATATCACGTTCTTCTTCTGCTTCTACATCCTCAAAGACTGAAAACTGGTTGCGGCGCTCTAACGAAAATGCCTTCATAATTGATTCATTCTGTAATTTGTTGGTGTCGTATTTTATTCGCGTGTTGATTGGTTTGATGGTTTTCTTGAGCTTGAGTTTTACCTTAGTTCTGACGAGCTGGTGGTCCGATCCAACGTCTGCACCTCTCATGACTCTTGTATCTTGAACTGATCTTCTAAATTGTTGATTGACTAGCACATGGTCTATCTGGTTGTGTGTTTTCCCATCAGGGGATGTCCAGGTGTTCTTATGGATTTCTTTGTGAGGAAATGGAGTTCCTGTGACAGTAAGGTTGTTCATCCCACACAAGTTAACAAGTCTTTCACCATTGCTGTTCATGATTCCTGTACCACCTTTTCCCATTGCTCCTTCTCTGTTCCGATTTGATGACCCCACCTTCGCATTCATGTCTCCTGTTATCAGCAAAAGATCGTGTTTGGCTACCTTTTCGAAGACACTTTGTAGTTGTTCATAAAATACATCTTTGTCTTCGTCTTCTGCGTCCATTGTAGGCGCGTACACATGGATGATGGTGAGTTTGCTGAATTTTGAATAGAATCGTGCCATGATTATACGTTCGTTGATAGGTTTCCATTCTAACAGTGCTGATTCAGCATGTCTAGACATCATAATTGCCACGCCGCTTCTGTGTATATCGTCTTGCCTGTTGCCAGCTTCACCTTACCTGAGTCTGTCCATCTACATTCGCTGATTCCTAGAATGTCTAAGTTGTACTCTCTCATCACATGTGCAATCTGTGCGGACTTCCCTAAAGTGTACATTGTACATACATTCCAGTTACCAATATTAACAAAACTTTTGGGCTTCAGAAGTGACTCCGTCGGTCGGGGGGTTTCAAAGGAGCGTTCACCCTCCAATGTCATCTAGCGCTGGTAGTCTGTGAACATCAAATCATCGTCTTGGGGTACTTGGCCAGTCCCATCTTCATGCCCATATAATCCTTGAAAAGTATTTCAGGTTTCTGTAATAATGTTTTACAGGGAAGGGATATTAGCCCTTTGCCCAACCTGGAGGACCAGGTGTTGCAATTCATCTGGCCTTTCACCTGGAACCTGCCCAGCAAGGTTGAACCTGCCAGGGACCGAGGTCCCCGCTGATATAGCTTCCAGGATCCTTAAAGCACGCAGACCTCCCCACCACTATCAGGTGTAACACTTGGGGGGGGCACACAAACAGAGGTTAATTCACGTCAAGTGCAGTGATTCTGCCACTTGCCTTCCCTGACTCCACCCTCCATTCACAGACCGATGCTTGACCACTCCCCTGCTGCCACAATTAGCTTTATTCTTCTTTAACCATTCTTTGGTAGAACGACTTGTGTGCTTAGGGTCGTTGTCTTGCTGCATGACCCACCTTCTCTTGAGATTCAGTTCATGGACAGATGTCCTGACATTTTCCTTTAGAATTCGCTGGTGTAATTCAGGGTTCATTGTTCCATCAATGATGGCAAGCCATCCTGGCCCAGATACAGCAAAACAGGCCCAAACCATGATACTACCACCACCATGTTTCACAGATGGGATAAGGTTCTTATGCTGGAATGCAGTGTTTTCCTTTCTCCAAACATAACTCTTCTCATTTAAACCAAAAAGTTCTATTTTGGTCTCATCCGTCTACAAAACATTTTTCCAATAGCCTTCTGGCTTGTCCACGTGCTCTTTAGCAAACTGTAGACAAGCAGCAATGTTCTTTTCAGAGAGCAGTGGCTTTCTCCTTGCCAACCCTGCCATGCACACCATTGTTGTTCAGTGTTCTCCTGATGGTGGACTCATGAACATTAGCCAATGTGAGAGAGGCCTTCAGTTGCTTAGAAGTTACCCTGGGGTCCTTTCTGACCTCCCTGACTATTGCATGCCTTGCTCTTGGAGTGATCTTTGTTGGTTGACCACTCCTGGGGAGGGTAACGATAGTCTTGAATTTCCTCCATTTGTACACAATCTGTCTGACTGTGGATTGGTGGAGTCCAAACTCTTTAGAGATGGTTTTGTAACCTTTTCCAGCCTGATGAGCATCAACAATGCTTTTTCTGAGGTCCTCAGAAATCTCCTTTGTTCGTGCCATGATACACTTCCACAAATGTGTTGTGAAGATCAGACTTTGATAGATCCCCGTTCTTTAAATAAAACAGGGTGCCCACTCACACCTGATTGTCATCCCATTGATTGAAAACACCTGACTCTAATTTCACCTTCAAATGAACTGCTAATCCTAGAGGTTCACATACTTTTGCCCCTCACAGTTATGTAATATTGGATCATTTTCCTCAATAAACAAATGACCAAGTATAATATTTTTGTCTCATTTGTTTAACTGGGTTCTCTTTATCTACTTTTAAGACTTGTGTGAAAATCTGATGATGTTTTCAGTCATATTTATGCAGAAATATAGAAAATTCTAAAGGGTTCACAAACTTTCAAGCACCACTGTACATCTGGCATGCTTGCTTCCACATCATTCCGCACCAAGTTCATTTAGGCTGGTATTATCAAACTGGGCCACCTCATAAGAACATCTCTGGAGAGGCTTGGTGGAGTCATCGGCGTCAGGTCTTCCAGGGTGCTGAAGATGGTGGACGAGGTCTGGCAGTCCCTGTCTGTACCCCTCAGGGTGTACACCCAGGACCATACCCTGGTTGACCTATGGGACGAGGACCACGAGTACATCTTTCCTGCTCTAAGCATCAGACCTGCAACTGAAGAGAGGAGAGAGGGCTGCTTCTGTCCCTGAAACCACCGGTGCTGGGCAACTTGAGCTCATGTGGGAAGAAGCAGCTCTACTACAGCTGTGTAAAGGTACTGAACTTCCGCTCTTTGGTCGGAGTCGAGGTGGACCCAGGTTTTTGCTCCAGAATGCACCCCAAAGGCTGCTGGAGGATTCTGTACAAGCTGCCCATCAAGAAACGGACGGCTGACCTCCAGTGGAGGATCATACACGGAGCGATAGCCACAAACAGACACAGGGTTCACCTGGATCCCAGCACTGGGGAGGACTGTCCCTTCTGTCACCAACAAGAAACCCTAGAACACTTGGTGTCTCTTTGTCCTCGGCTAGTGGGCCTGTTTAAGACACTGCAAGAGCAGGTGGAACACCTAAGGGAGAAGTTTTCCGTCCCTTTGTTTGCCTTTGGGCCGAAATACATAGTCAGGAAAAGACTGACTCCGGTTTTAATTAATTTTTTAATTGGAACCGCAAAACTAGCAATCTGGAAGACCAGAAAGAATCGGATGCTGGGCCTGGGATTGACTGATGTGGTTCAGAGCCTGAAAGGTTTGGTTGCATCTCGTCTTAAGGTAGAGCATGCTTTTTACAGACTAACCAAAAACCTGGACACCTTTTATAGATCTGTGGGGTTTTAGACAGGTTTTATGTTCACTTGAAGTTGATGGTGCACTAACTCTCAACTTCTTAATGTACAAGTGTGTGTGTGTGTGTGTGTGTGTGTGTGAGAGAGAGAGAATGTTTAATAGAGAAGGGTTATGTACTGAACTTGATCTTTTAGCAACGACTTTTTTTTTATGTACCTTTTTTTATTTTCTCCATTTTTTTTATTTCTCATGAAAGAAAAGATACACATGGAACAATGGAGTAATTAAAGGTGTTTTTAAAAAGTCAAAAGTCTCTCTCTCTCTTCTTTGTCCTCCCGTCAGTGTTTAATGAATAATTTGGAATATGTTACAGAGTTCCGTCTGGCTGTGGTGCAGCTGCACGTAACTAAGTTAAAGGCTGAAAACTTGTCTCGGGCCCGGAAGCTGGTGAAGGAGGCGGCAGGTCAGGGGGCGAAGGTCGTGGTTTTACCTGTGAGTATGAATGGTGTGAGGGGGAGTAAACCCCACAGTAATGTAGTACGGGTCTGAGCTAATCAACTCATCATGGTACAGAAACATTGGATTGTACCGGTACTGTACAACCAGAACTAATTCCACTGAGATTATAAAGAACAGGGAATCTGAAATGGACATCGCTGTGCACAAGTTTTCACCCCATTGTGCTTTTTACCTTGTAATGATTCACAATCATGTGTTCATATTTCTGTGCAAGAACAAGTCTCAGGGTCCAGGTTAATGAGTACCTGGGCTGAGAAAAAAGTAGGATTTTACCGTTTTTATAACTTGGTGCATTTTATTCTGTTGTAATTTTGGCATCTTGTGCAAACCCACACAATAATAATAATAATAATAATAATAATAATAGTAGTTGGAGGTCACGTGACCCGACAAAGATGGCAACTTAGAAGAGGGGCTCCAGTCAACCATGCACAAAAATCCTTTTATTCCCTGGATAGTGGCTTGGAATTCAGATTTCCCACTTAATGTCAACTATGTCAACATCTCATGCGACAAAGGAATGCGACATTTTTACTCGAGCTCACAAATCAATCACTTACAACAAGAAAAAGGCCTCAACACTTGAACGTGCGGAAACCAGTAAGATGGCCCACATACTGTAGCAGATGTGCTAATAGCGCTAAAGTCGCTCTGCTCTGAGTTTGGACTAAAACTGGACGGCATTAATAACCGTCTTGGAGATGTGAACAATGCTATAATGGGTAAAGTGGCTGAAGTTAAACAGGACATGTCAACGTACTAAACACATCGAAGAAACAGAGGGCCGAGTGAACACGGCAGAGGAAGAACTTGAGAAAGTACAGGCGGAATTGGCTTAATCTTTAAAACGGCTGGCATACCTGGAGAACCTACGTGCGTTTGGTCTCTGAGAAGGTGCTGAGGGTACGCAACCACTGCTGGATTTTATCTGGGAAATGTTACCAAAGTGGCTGGGCCTCAGCGCGGACCAGACCCCAGTATTGGAAAGGGTACATTGCACCTTGGCACCAGCCAAGCCTAACCAACACAGCCGTTCTTATACGCTTCTGGAAATTCCAGGATAGGGAGACTGTTTATTGTCTTTCATCACAGAAGAATATCCTACACCATGGAAATAATCACTTTTGTACAGGACTTTTCAGTAGAAACGATGTGGAAATGCTGGGAGTTTAATATGGCCAGAAAGTTGTTCACCGAGATGGGAACATTCCGACTGAATCCTTGCAAGATGAGAGTGGTCCATGATGGGAAGATGTTCCTCTTTTCTTCACCGTGTGAAACAGAGGAATGTCACCGTGAAATTCAACCCAAAGGATAAACTCTGTTCTTCGCACATACAGTCAACCTCTGATGACAGGTTAAAAAAAAAAAAGGTAAGGTTACCCAAAACTGAAAAATAATGTACATTTCAGAATTATACAAAAAGGCCTTTTTCAAGGAACATGTAATGGGTTAACAATTTAAAGCTGTTCTGCAGCAATGAAGGTTGATCAAGCCTTGAAAGCTGGTACTACTAATTCCTACAGATGTTCCAACTTTTCTTGATTGCTTACAACCCTCTCTATCTGCATAAAATCAGTGTTGGAACACACTGTGGTACCATACTCTCGTGAGCATCAGTTCAACAGTATTGTACTGCAGAAAGTAGTGTGTTGCTACAAAAATGGTGAGAGAAAGGCAATTAACAATGGAAGAGAGACAGACCATCGTAACACTTAAAAAATGTAGGTCTTTTCTACAGAGAAATTGCCAAGAAAGTCAAGGCGTCAGTGAGCACAGTTTTCTTCACCATCAAAAGGTACTCAGAAACTGGGGGAAACTCTGACAGGAAGCGGTCTGACAGACCCAAAGCCACAACTGAATCGGAGGACAAATTTCTGAGAGTTAACAGCTTGATAGGCGGCTCACAGGACAACAGCTTCAAGCACAGCTTAATAGTAGTTGTAGTAAGCAAGTCTCAGTTTCAACTGTGAAGAGAAGACTTCGAGCTGTAGGTTTGACAGGACGAGTTGCAGCAAGAAAGCCATTGCTAAGATGTCAGAATAAGACAGAGGCTTGCCTGGGCCATGAAACACCACCATTGGACTACTGAAGACTGGAAGAAGGTATTATGGACTGATGAATCAAAATTTGAAATCTTCGGTTCATCACGCAGGATCTTTGTACGCCGTCAGGTAGGTGAAAGGATGGTTCCACAGTGTGTGACATCAACTGTCAAACATGGAGGAAGAAGTGTGATGGTCTGGGGCTGTTTTGCTGGATCCAGGGTCTGTGACTTGTACAGAGTGAGAGACACCCTGAACCGAAACGGCTACCGCAGCATTCTGCAAAGCCATGCAGTACCCTCTGGTATGCGCCTAGTTGGTCAGGGGTTCATCCTACAACAAGATAATGACCCAAAACATAAGTCATGCCAGAACTATCTCAGGAAAATGAACAAGATGGTAAGCTTGAAAACATGGAGTGGCCAGCACAGTCTCCAGACTTGAACCCCATCGAGCTGGTTTGGGATGAACTGGACGGAAGAGTGAAAGCAAAGCAACCTACAAGTGCCAAAACATAGTGAGAGAAATTGTTAAAAGTGGCTAATTTAAAGTGAATAAAACTGCAGTGATGTGATGAGGATGCATGTTTGTTTGTTTTATTTATTTATTTTATTTTTTTTTCTCTGCTTGTGTCTCTGTAGGAGTGTTTCAACTCTCCATATGGGACGGGATACTTCGCGGAATATGCGGAGAAAATTCCAGGAGAATCGACGCAGGTTCTGGCGAAGGTGGCTGAGGAGTGTGGGATTTATCTCATCGGTGGTGAGAATGTTTATCCTTTACATATTCTAAAATCAAATGTTAAAACTGAATTTTTTTTTTTTTTAAATATCTGCTCATTTTGAATTTGATGTCAGCAGTATGTTTCAGAAAAGTTGGGACAGAGGCAACAAAAGACTGAAAAAGTTGTGTAATGGTAACACCCCCCCCCCCCCCCCCCCCCCCCCAAAAAAAAAAAAACTAATTTGGTTAAGTGGCAACAGGTCAGTAAGATGATTGGGGATAAAAAGAGCATCCCAGAGAGGCAGAGTCAGAAGTAAAGATGGGGCGGGGTTCACTGCTCTGTGAAAGACTGCATGGGCAAACAGTGCAACAATTTAAGAATAACGTAACCATTCTCAATGTAAAACTGCAAAGAATTTGTGGATCACATCATCTATGGTCCATAATATCATTAAAAGATTCAGAGAATCTGGAGAAATCTCTGTATGCAAGAGACAAGGCTGAAAACTGACATTGGATGCCTGTGATCTTCAGGCCCTCAGGAGACACTGCATTAAAAGCAGATATGTGTCTGTAGTGGAAATCACTGTATGGGGTCAGGAACACTTCAGAAAACCATCGTCTGGGAAAACACTTCATTACTGCATCCACAAATGCAAGTTAAAACCAGATATAAACAATATCCAGAAACCACGCCCCCTTCTCTGGGCCCGAGCTCTTTTACAATGGACTGAGGCGAAGTGGAAAACCTGTCCCAAGGTCTGACGAATCAAAAGGAATCAGAATCACTTTTATTGCCAGGTATGTGAACACACACGAGGAATTTGACTCCGGTTTCACTTGGCTCTCTTAGTACAAACAGATTAAAAAAAAAAAAAAAGCATAGACAAAAAACAAAGCAAAAAGCTATGTACATGTAGAAGGGTAAATGTATGGTGCAAAAAAATGGTGCATAGTGCAAGGATGACTTAGTAAATATACAGTGTGCACAGAATGACGGTATGAGTGTGCAGATATTTCACAGTTGATGTTAACGATATTTGAGTCCGGTTTTAGCTGTTCATCACAGAGACAGCCTGAGGGGGGGAAAAACTGTTCTTGTGTCTGGTTGTTTTTGCGTACAGTGTTCTGTAGTGTCTCCCAGAGGGGAGAAGTTTAAACAATTTGTGACCAGGGTGTGATGGGTCTGCAGAGATGTTACCTGCCCGTATCCTGACTCTGGACAGGTACAGGTCTTGGATGGAGGGCAGGCTGACACCAATAATTTTCTCTGCAGACCTTATTGTCCGTTGCAGTCTGTTCTTGTCCTGTTTGGTGACTGATCCAAACCAAACAGTGATTGAAGAGCAGAGAACAGACTGAATGATGGCAGAGTGGAATTGTGTCAGCAGCTCCTTAGACAGGTTGAGCTTCCTGAGCTGGTGCAGAAAGTACAACCTCTGCTAGGCCTTTTTGATGATGGTGACTGTGTTAGTCTCCCACTTCAGGTCCTGGAAGATTGTGGAGCCCAGAAACCTGAAGGTTTCAACAGCAGTCACAGTGTTGTTGGTGATGGGTGGCAGGGTGGGGGGGCTCCTCCTAAAGTCCACTGTCATCTCCACAGTTTTGAGCGTGTTCAGCTCCAGATTGTTCTGACCACACCAACAGACCAGCCGTTCAGCCTCCCATCTGTATGCAGACTCGTCATCGTCTCGGATGAGGCTGATGACCGTTGTGTAGTCTGCAAATTTCAGGAGTTTAACAGACAGGTCTCTTGAGGTGCAGTCGTTGGTGTAAAGGGAGAATAGCAGTGGGGAGAGCACACACCCCTGGGGGGCACCAGTGCTGATAGTCTGGGTGCTGGATGTGATGCTCCCCAGCCTCACCTGCTGCTTCCTATCAGTCAGGAAGTTTATAATCCACTGGCAGGTGGAGGAGGGCACAGTGAGCTTGGTGTGGAGGATGGCTGGAGCGATGGTGTTGAACGCCAAACTGAAGTCCACGAACCGGATCCTGGCGTACGTCCCTCCAGAGTCAAGGTGTTGCAGGATGTAGTGCAGTCCCATATTGATTGCATCATCTGCTGACCTGTTTGCCCGGTAGGCAAACTGCAGGGGGTCCAGCAGGGGGTCTGTGATGTCCTTCAGGTGTGACAACACCAGTCTCTCAAAGGGCTTCATGACTACAGATGTGAGGGCTACAGGCCTGTAGTCATTCAGTCCTGTGATGGTGGTTTTCTTGGGAACCAGGATTATTGTGGAGCATTTGAAGCATGAGGGGACTTCACACAGCTCCAGAGATCTATTGAAGATCTGGGTGAAGATGGGGGCCAGCTGATGAGCACAGACCTTCAGACAGGAGGGTGACACACCGTCTGGGCCGGGTGCCATCCTGATCTTCTGTCTGCAAAAAAGCTGACAAACCTCCTCTTCACAGATCTTGAGTGCTGGTGTGGGGTCAGAGGCGAGAGGAGGCAGAATAGCAGGGAGTGTAAATGGGTCTTTAATGTCTGGGGGGGGGGGAGAGGTGTGAATGTGTCAAATCTGCAGTAGAACACATTCAACTTGTCAGCCAGTTGATGGTTCATTGCAGTGTTGGGGGATGGTCTCCTGTAGCTGGTGATATTCTTCAGGCCTACCCACACTGATGCCGGATCGTTGGCTGAAAGGCTGTTTTTGATCCTTTCAGCGTAGCTCCTCTTAGCTGCTTTCACCTCTTGTCAGTGACTACGTTTACATGCACATCCAAATCGAGCTGCTGTCGGTAATCGAGCTGAAGGTCCCAGCAGGGTGCCAGAGAAATCCAATCCTACATGCACACAACTGAAATCGGGCTATTGTGTGAGGTGCATTGTGCACCCGAGCCACAGGTGGCGCAACACGCCCCATCGTGTTGGTACACTTCCGGTTGTCGTCATGAAGAAGAGCTATTCAAGAGTGTAAACAAAGTTATCAGTTCCGTGTTCTCCATTGCGCATTTTTCTCCCGTCCATGAATTTTAATATATTCAACTCCTTAAGCTGAATGAGCATGATCTCTTTCTCCTCAGTGCTCCAGAACTGCACGTTTCTGCTTGCCTGTGGCAGTGGGGGCGTGGTCAAGCGCCGGTCTGTGACAGGAGGGCGGAGCCAGGGAAGGTGAGTGGCAGAATAACTACACCTGACGGTAATTATAACCTGTTTGTGTGTCTTCCCAGTAACCGCGCCCTATTTAAGGAGGCAGAGGGAGAGCAGAGGGGAGAGCTCATCCCGGGACTAGAACACAGCGCGCGCGTGTGTGTTTTTCTCTCAAGAATAAAAGTAGGCTGTTAAACTGAAAAGTCTGACAATAAAAAGCCTATTAGTACCACAAGCTTTGTCCTGCCGTCCTCTCTGCTCCACCCACACTTCAGAGAGCTCTACATCGCCATTTTCTCTTCTTCGTTTGTTCCTCCTGACCTCTTATGCTGCTCGCTACTACTGTTGTCATGCCGACCGAGGCTGTTGTGTTTCCCGCTTGTGGTCTCGTCACTCGTCACTTCCGGAAGTAGCTCGACAACTAGCTCGATAGGGTATACATGCACAAAATAGTTCGGCAGAAATCGCATAAACTAGGTCGTGTAGCTCGATTCCGAGAAATCAAGTTCGGTTCAATTTCAGCCGAATTAAGGTGTATACATGGCATTTTGAACTTTGATTTCAGTCGAGCAACGGCAGAAATTCGATTCTCTCTATGTGCATGTAAACGTAGTGACTGTGTTTCTGGCCTGTTTGTACAGGACTCTGTCCCCACTTCTGTAGGCCTCCTCCTTGGCCTGGCAAAACTGCCTGAGTTTTGCAGTGAACCAGGGTTGTTTGTTGTATGTGCGGAAGGTCTTGGTGGGCACACCCTCACAAAAACTGATGTAAGATGTCACCATATCAGTCAGTTCATGCAGGTCTGAAGCTGCAGCCTCAAAAACACTCCAATCAGTGCAGTCAAAGCAGGCTTGTAGTTCCACTTTGGCCTCATTGGACCATCTCCTCACCATCTTGACTACAGGCTTAGCAGATTTCAGCTTCTGCCCGTAGGTCGGGATAAGATAGTCCCAAGGCTGCACGGGGGACAGAGTGGTAGGAGTCCTTTAAAACAGTGTAACAATGGTCCAGAGTGTTAGTGTCCCTGGTGGGACACTTATGGCCCTTTTTCAGCTCACTTCAGCCCGACATGGCTCGCGTTTCGACTATCTAAGAACAGCACGACTCGGCTCGCTTCAGCCCTGCTCAGCCCCCAAAACTCGCACGGTTTTGGAGTAGGGCTGAAGCAAGCCAAACCGAGCTGAGTGAGGCTAGGGGCGTGAGGAGACGCTCCCCTGTGCACTGATTGGTGAGGAGGAGTGTCCTCACATGCCCACACATGCCCCGCGAGCACGCTGGGATCTGTAAACACCGTAAACCCGGAAGAAGGAGAATTACGAGAATTATGAAGCCTTATATCTGTGAAGATACTCAGTCGTCCAGGTACATAGTAATCTGTGGTTGGTAGAAGAGAGCAACTGGACTTGCTTGAAAAGTCTTGAAGACGTTTCGCCTCTCGTCCGAAAGGCATCATCAGTTCTGTCTGTCTATAGGGAGTATCAAGTATTTATCCTCTCATGGATCATAATAGAATCCAAATCAGAATGCTGATGGCTGCATTGAAGGTGGCTGACAGATGCCATAGACACCCACCTCTGTTCAGTGATGGTCGTTCCAGGCTGACAAAATTGAACGATCCTCTCTGGCTAAGATGTCAAGACTTTTCAAGCAAGTCCAGTTGCTCTCTTCTACCAACCACAGATTACTATGTACCTGGACGACTGAGTATCTTCACAGATATGTTTCTACACACTTTGGGATGAGTACCCTTCGACTAGTGCGGGAGTATGAGAGGACTTCCAGAAAACTGGCAGACATCTTAGCCAGAGAGGATCGTTCAATTTTGTCAGCCTGGAACGACCATCACTGAACAGAGGTGGGGTCTATGACATCTATCAGCCACCTTCAATGCAGCCATCAGCATTCTGATTTGGATTCTATTATGATCCATGAGAGGATAAATACTTGATACTCCCTATAGACAGACAGAACTGATGATGCCTTTCGGACGAGAGGCGAAACGTCTTCAAGACTTTTCAAGCAAGTCCAGTTGCTCTCTTCTACCAACCACAGATTATGAAGCCTTATGCGCCTCGCCTCATCTATACGCTCTTGCCAGTATCTGTTGGCGTTGTCGGCGACAACAAGCCACAGCACCAAGACCAGCAACACTAACGACTCCATGTCCTCCATGTTTATTGTTTACTCTCCGGGTTGTGAGACTACCGCTTAAAAGGTCACTGATGTCACTGTTTGCGCTGCCTAACGACATCACCTGATGTCCACCCACTTTCGCTAACTCCACCCAATGTGTCCACCCACTTCCAGCCAGCACGGTTCAGCGTGGTTGTAGTCGAAATGCAACTCCAACAGCCCCACTCAGCTCGACTCAGCCCAACACGGCATGGCTCAGCCCAACTCAGCCGCATTGGTAGTGGAAAAGCGGCATTAATGTGCTGTTTATATTTTGGCAGTTCGTGGCTGAGGTTTGCTCTGTTAAAGTCCCCCAAAACAATGAGCAAAGAGTCCGAGTGTTTTTTCTCCACGTTGTTTATCTGGTCAGCCAGGTGTTGTAACGCCTCAGCAACACAAGCCTGAGGAGGGATGTAGACTCCAACCAGAATAAATGAGGAAAACTCTCACGGAGCATAAAACGGTTTGCAGTTTATGAATAATGTCTCCAGGTGAGGACTGCATGATTTGTTTAGAACCGTGACATCAGTACACCAACCTTCGTTAATGTAAAAGCAGACTCCTCCTCCCCTCATTTTCCCCGTGAGCTCTTTCTCGCGGTCCGCTCGGTGCAGGTGAAATCCAGGCAGGTGGAGAGAAGCATCTGGGATGTGCTCACTGAGCCAGGTTTCGGTGAAGCACAAGGCAGCAGATCTGTTAAAATCCATGTTGATTGTGTTGAGGAGCAGCAGTTTGTCCATCTTGTTGGCCACAGAGCGGACGTTAGCCAGGTGAATAGACTGGAGCACAGTGCAAAACCCCTGCTGCCTCAGCCT
This sequence comes from Neoarius graeffei, assembly GCF_027579695.1. Lineage (NCBI taxonomy): Eukaryota > Metazoa > Chordata > Actinopteri > Siluriformes > Ariidae > Neoarius > Neoarius graeffei. The sequence goes on from NC_083572.1 coordinate 107,069,638, forward strand.
GACGAGCGTGCCGGCTCGCTTCCCCCGGTGTCTCCGGCGTCCTCGGCGGAGACCATAGAGATCTGCTGCTCCTCCAACAAGTAGCTCTGGAAAACTTTCCGGATCAATGAAAACCGATGAAAAAACTTTTACTGGTGGTTATTCCAATGTTTGAGTTCTTCTCTGGAGTATGTGACCAGAGAAGAAGTGCAAGAAACACAACAAATACATAAAAATGTAGAAAGTATGAGAGAGCGAAGTACTGAGGCAACCGTCCACGGTGCCATCTTGGAAATTCAAGTAGAAATTCTTCTTAGAAATCATCGACACCACGTCCTCCAGGCTAAAGAGGAGAGGGACCATCTGGCTTGTTATCAGTGCACAGTTCAAACACCAGCATCTGTGATGGTATGAGGGGGCATTAGTGCACATGACATGGGTAGCTTGTACATCTGGGAAGGCAACATTAATGCTGAATGATATAAACACGTTTCAGAGCAATATACTGCCATCCAGACAAAGTCTTTTTCAGGGAAGGCCTTCCTTCTTTCAGCAAGACAAACCGCTTTCAGCACATATTAAACTGCATGGCTCTGTAGTAAGAGTCCAGGTGCGAAACTGGCCTGCTGCAGTCCAGACCTGTCTCCCATTTAAAACATTTTGTGCATTATGAAGCACAAAATACGACAAAGATATGAGACCCCGAAACATTGAGGAACTGAAATTGTATATCAGGCAAGAATGGGACACCGTTTGTCTTTCAAAACTACAGCAGTTGGTCTCCTCAGTTCCCAAACGTTTACAGCGTGTTTGTTAAAAGTAGAGGTGATGCAAAACAGTGATAAACACGTCTCTGTCCCAACTCTTCTGAAACATGTTGCTGATATCAAATTCAAAATGAGTGTATATTTTTCAAAAAACAATAACATTTCTCATTTTCAACATTTGATATGTTGTCTTTGGACTGTTTTCAATGAAATGGAGGGTTTCCATGTTTTGCAGAGCTTCACATTCCGTTTTTTTTTTTTTTTAATAACGTCTCACAGTGTGCCAACTTTTTGGAACTGGTTGTACTTTGTGTGCGTGCGTGCATGTTTGTTGTTTCAGGCTCCATTCCAGAGGAGGATGAAGGGAAAATCTTTAACACCTGCTCAGTTTTTGGGCCTGATGGGAAATTATTGCTGAAACACAGGAAGGTGTGTGTTTTAGAAATAATCCACTGATCCAAACATTAAAGCTCATAGGCAACGGTTTTAATTTTATGCACATTTAAAACTTTTATATGTTAAAAAACCCTCTGTAATTTTCTTCTGGTCCCAAGAAGTATTGTTAATAAGTAAGAATTAAAATAGGTTAGCGCGGATCGTGGCGAATTTCTGTTCGGCTATTTTCGTGACCACTCAGCGCGTGATGTCATTTAAGCCAAACAAACCACTTGAGTGGAGTCCACTTCCGTTTACTTACATTGCTGTTCAGCGTGAGTGCAGACGTGCGTTCAGGAATTTCTGAAGAAAAACCCCCATGCCTTATTGTTGTGCAGTGAACTGTAACAACAGGACCAGTTCAGGAAGAAGCTTTTACCTTTTTCCGAGAGAGGAGAAGAGGCGGAGAGAGTGGATTTGGCTTTTTCCGATAAAGGAGAAGAGGCGGAGCAAGAGGGTTGGCATTTTCTGAAAAAGGAGAAGAGGCGGAGCGAGAGGGTTGGCTTTTTCCGAAAGAGGAGAAAAAGCGGAGCAAGTGGATTGTGCGTGTGAAACAAAATCAAGCAGTCAAAGAAGAAATGGAGCAGCAACGCTCAAGCAAAAAGGGAGAAGATTGGAGGTAAACATTTTTTACTTTTGTTTGCAATTGACAAGTCAAGAATCCTGAGGGATCCTGTACAATGTAGGTATCATGCCGCCATCTTGTGTCAGAACTACAATTCCCAGTCCACTTCCGTGTGACCTACGTCACGCGTGGGTGGGATCATCTACGTCATCATACAAGGAAACATAAAACAATGGGACAACGCTTCCATCTTTGCTCTCTCACGTCTGGCTTCCGATGGATCTGGATGTATAAAGAGGCGCGCTCTCCACCCCAAAAAGACGTCTTCTTTCTTGCAAGATCCATCACTCAGCGCGATTTTCCTTCTTACCCTTGGCAAAGGTAAACTCTAGAGTCGCGCGATCTTTAAACTCAACCTGAGTTACAACCGGTTTACTTGCATTAGAAGTGACGTCACGACTGCAGCCCAGGCAGTTAAAAGTTAAGAAGCGATTGAATCCTTTTTAACTCAAAGCGCTGTGCATCTGATTCTGATCAGAGACTTTTCCTCACGAACGCTGAGATTCGGACCAAGAACCCTCTGCTTTCCACGGGAACCACCCAAGTGCTCCGTTCGACCCGAAAGTTTCTCCGCCTCCATCACGAGCGGCTCACGTGCTCCCACGGCGAGGCCCGAGACTACACCGGCGAATAGTTCTTCATATCTTGCTAAAGGCAGGATTAAGTAAGATTTTGGCATTTGGGCATAATTAGGATAGTCTTAGGAATTTGCTTTTATTTGAAATAGTGTGAATTTAAACCCAGGTTTATTGTTACACTGTTGAACACGCAGCGTGTTGATTTATTTTGGTTCTATGTTCTCTCAATTGTTTAATAGATAGGCTGCGCATGCTTCTCTCTTTTATTCTTTACTACTAACATATAGTTCTCATTATTATACATCTTGATGTCATTAAGATTTCAGTGGATTCAGTATGGTTATGAGCTAGTGGGTTAGCTACAGCTTCGCTTTTGTCTGCTTAGCAACACAAAGCTAATCAAGGCCTACCATGTGCTCAGCAAGCCATCAGGCCTAACAAACACACTTTAGCTAGGCTATAGGGCCTTTCACAAACACATACTAGCAACACAAGGCTAATCTAGGCCTCCACCACGTGTAGTTAGCTACACGAGGCTAAACACAGAGCTAATCCTTTGTTCTGTTTAGATAACATTCTTTTGTTTAGCTACCAACAAGCTAGGCCTCCACCACGTGTAGTTAGCTACACGAGGCTAAACACATGGTCAAGTCCTTCACACTCCCTCTCTCTCTCTCTCTCTCTCACACACACACACACACACACTTCACTGCTTGTATATATTGATTTATCTTTTTATCTTTGTATAATAAATTCATTTATTAAACAAACTGTGTTTATTTGTGTGAACAACATCTGAAGTCCCCAATTTTCTCAAAGAATTCAAAAAGGGTGCAAATGTTATATAATATGGTAAGTGATCTTAATAATTTGGAAATGTACCATAATTTAGCTGTTTGGTAATTTATTATTAAGCACCAGGATTAATGGTATGATTCACTAAATGATTCCCTAAATGATTCATTGAACGATTCCCTAAATGATTCATTGAACGATTCACTGAACGATTCACTTCAAATGAGAGTGATTCTATGGTATGATTCAATTCAAACGAGTCAAATTAAATGATTCAATGGGATTGATTCATTTTAATTATTGACCTTCAAAATTTAATGAGACTGATTTAACGAGATTGATCACTTAATATCAATAATTAACTGATTGCACCCACAACAATCATTGTGGAAATGAGACGAAGGGATATTTCCTCGCTTAGAGTCGGCTATAAATAGTATAATGCAGCGGATGGCAGGTTAATGTGGCCTACCGGCGCACTGTCAAGTAATCGTTACCTATATCCACTAGGGAGGGCGGTTTAATTATTCTTCAAAAGGGCTCTTATTTAGTATTGTGACGAAAGTAAGAATTTATCATAACTACCAGGATAAATCGTTTGGGCGCAAGTCTTGTTGAGGTCCGGGGTCACCGCGATCATAGTCGGCCGAGTCGCTGTCTGATTCCGAGGCCGCGCGGTCAAACCAGTGAGCCACATTCGCCGATTGCTTCGCAACGGCCATAGGTTCATACATATATGGTTTCACCTCTCGATATTCAATTTGGAGAGTTCCTACTTCAAAATCTCTGTCGCTTTCAGACATTTTACACAACCTCTCACGACCAAAGTCCGTACACGTGTGCTCAGTTCGCAGGTAAACACAGAGCTGCTCCCGGTCTGTTTGGCTTAAATGACGTCATGACGATGGTCCCCTGGCGGTGAAAGTGGGCATAAGTGAGATATAAACAAACCTTTTGTAAATTGAGCAAAACTGTATATTTTAACCGTTTTATTCAATTTTATGGTGCAAATTAGACACTAGGAAGATTGAATTCGCTTTTTGGGTCATTCTTCTAGACCAGTGGTTCTTAACCGGTGGGGCCTGCCCCTCTGGGGGGGGGCACGGACACTCTCCTGGGGGGGGTGCAAGTAGGCTAGGATGAGGGGAAAAAAATCATTTAAAAAAAAAAAATCACAAAAATTCCCATGTCGAAAATGCAAGTGGTTGGACTACTATAACACAAACAAATCAACCACACAGTTTCATTTCAAATTTACCAATACAGGGGGTAGTATTTTGAGCCTGTGACGCGATGTCACGTAACTGCTAGGCTAGCCTACTATATAAGCGTCTGCACACGCGTTGAGCTTCATTCACTCTAGTCTCGTCTCTTGCCAAGTTCTCTTGTGCCAGCTCTCGCTAGTCTATCTGTTATCAGTGTTGATATCGATCTACTTTAGGCCTTTACTTCAAACCCAAACGGTCTTTTTAAAGACTAATACCACAAAAAGTCTTTTTAAAGACTATCCCAATCTCAGCCCTAGCTATTTTTTAACTGCTAAGCGTGCACTTAGCTAATAGGGTAAGCCTCTGCCTTTTTCACCATGTTGCAACCCACATGACACGCGTGACTAAGACAATCACACACTCACTCAGGACTACAATCTCAAGTCTTCAAATAAAATTGGTATTGCCTGCAAAATTGTTAAACACTTGCATTAAAGAACGTGCATAAGTCCTGTCTGATTTAGCCTGGGCCCTCCCATCCTAAGCGTGACGCAACACGAGGGCCTGTTGCGAGCTTAGTCTGGCCAGGCAAGCTATCTACAGCTCTTCCAAGCTCCCGAAAAATCGGGAACCAATCAACTTTGAGCATCTCCAACGGCCCTGGGTAGAGGCGTGTTCAAGGCACTGACGTAGTAGAACTGCGACCGGAAGCCATAGATTGTTTACAGAATCTATGCCGGAAGCGCTTCATTCACGCTTCCGCACCTATTACGCATAGATGCTGTATTGAAAGCATTCAACGGGAAGTTCTCATTGAAAACGGAGCAAAGAGCAGCCCTGGAGGTATTTATTGAAAAGAAGGACGTTTTCGCCTTGCTCCCGACCGGCTTCGGTAAGAGTTTAATCTACCAGTTAGCCCCGTCGCGTCGCATACGTCAGAGGAAAGAGTGATGTGATTGGTTTAAGCTTTGTCACAGCCTTTTCTGGCTTCGACCAGTAGCAAACTGAGGCATTTCAGGGAGGCGGGTCAACCACGGGCTCTGGGATACGGTTGGGCTTAATATCTTGGCCAGACCAATAGCTCGGAGAGCTTTGAAGTCGCGTTAGCCAGGCTACGTCTGATTAGTCCCCGATACTTGTCTCTTATCATAGTCACATATCCAAATTATAATTAACAAAACTGGAGAGATTCCTAGTGAGGACCAACAAGGCAACCGATGCACCACCAGCTGCAAAAAAGCTTCGAAGGTACGATGAAGCATACCTGCAGTTTGGATTTACAGTCATGGCTGATCTGAGACCTCAGTGTGTCGTGTGTGCCGAGGTGCTAGCAAACAACAGCATGAAGCCCTGCAAACTTAAAAGGCACCTCGAAACAAAACATGCTGCTCTTAAAGATAAACCGGCAGAATATTTTAAAAGAAAGCTTGATGGCCTCCATCAGCAACAGGCAGCCATGTTAGTGCACAGCACTGTGTCTAAACAGAGTTTGGAGGCATTGTATGTACGGGTAGTGGCCAAAAGAATAGCTAAACTGGGTAAACTGCATACAATTGCCGAGACTCTCATTTTTCCGGCCGCACAAGACGTGCAGAATAATGATAGGAGATAGTGCAGCAGCCAAACTCGGTGCAGTACCACTGTCCAATGACATGGTCGCTAGGAGGATTTCAGACATGTCTAATGACCTCAGAGAGTAACTCCTAGAGTTCCTAAAACAGAGTCCTTACTACGCGCTGCAGCTGGACGAATCCACTGATATTGCTGGGCAGGCACAGCTCCTCGCCTGTGTCAGGTATCTGCGTGACAAGGCAATTGAGGAGGATGTCCTGTTTTGCCGGCCTCTTCAGTCGCACACTACAGGAGAAGCCATCTTCAATGTCCTTGATATTTTTATCCATGAAAATGGTTTGGCTTGGGACCGATGCGTTGGCCTGTGCACAGATGGTGCACGGGCAATGATTGGCTGCGAGCGTAGCCTAGTTGCTCGTGTTCAGCAAGTAGCTCCACTTGTGAAATGGACACATTGTATGGTCCATCGCGAAGCATTAGCTGCTAAAAAAAAATGCTGGTTCTCTTTGACTCCGTGCTGAACCAATCCGTGAAAATGACAAATCTAATCAAATCACTGCCGCTAAACTCTCGCTTGTTTGGGGTCCTCTGCCAGGAGATGGGGTCAGGGCACGAACAGCTGCTTCTGCACACTGAAGTTCGCTGGCTCTCCAGGGGGGTGGGTGTTGCAGCAATTGTATGAGCTGTGAGAGGAGGTGAAGTGTTTTTTGACAGAAATCAAATCAGATCTGGCGAAGCATCTGGATAACACTGTGGCTTGTGTCTCTGTCCTATTTGGTCAATATATTTGACCGTTTGAATGGCCTCAACCTGTCTCTGCAAGGCCACGAAACTCATATTTTGCTCCTCGCAGACAGAGTGGACGCCTTCACACACAAAATTGACCTCTGGCATGGCCACATCAGTCGAGGGAACTGAGACACGTTCCCCAGCCTTGCAGACTTTATCAGTCACTACATTTACATGCACGTCCAAATCGAGCTGCTGTTGGTAATCGAGCAAAGGGTCCCAGCAGGGGTGCCAGAGAAATCCAATCCTACATGCACAAGTGAAATCGGGCTATTGTGCAAGGTGCATTGTGCACCCGAGCCACACGTGGCGCTACACGCCCCATCGTGTTGGTACACTTCCGGTTGTCGTCATGAAGAAGAGCTATAGTGTTGCCAGATACTGCTGACGTTTTCCAGCCCAAAACAAGTTCAAATCCGCTAAAATGCACTTAAAACCCCCAATCTGGCAACACTAGCAGTTCCGTGTTCAAGCTGTTAGGCTTGCTCTAACAGACTATGGCTACAAACTGTCCGGCGCAGACCACTGTTTTGTAAGACAACTTATTTTGCACAATAATATTTTTCTAAAGTCCATTTTTTGCTTACAAAAAATATATATATATATTTTTTTGCTTACAATTTAACTTGTGTCTTAATAAACACACAAAGTTCAATTGTTTTTTTATTGACATTCTTCAGATGTTGGATGGAGATATATATATATATATATATATATATATATATATATATATATATACACAAATACAATGACTTGTTTATGTACACAATTCACAGCTATGCAACAGCTGTACAGATGTATTTGGTGATACAGTAAGTGAGCTAAATTTTAACAGTGCAAACAATGCCACAAAAAAAGATTCATGCCGTTGTCATGATTCGTTGTCATGCCGACCGAGGCTGTTGTGTTTCCCGCTTGTGGTCTCGTCACTCGTCACTTCCGGAAGTAGCTCGACAACTAGCTCGATAGGGTATACATGCACAAAGTAGCTCGGCAGAAATCGCATAAACTAGGTCGTGTAGCTCGATTCCGAGAAATCAAGTTCGGTTCAATTTCAGCCGAATTAAGGTGTATACATGGCATTTTGAACTTTCGATTTCAGTCGAGCAACGGCAGAAATTCGATTCTCTCTATGTGCATGTAAACGTAGTGACTGATGCAGGCACGTCACAAGATTTCTCCTCTCTATTTCAATCAGCGTCTGAGCACCTGTCTGCAATGAGAAAAGAATTTGCGACGTACTTTAAAAAGGATTATCGCCCTTTTGCGTGGGTTCGAGATGCATTTGTGTGCACAGCAAACGAGCTGTCAATTGATATGCAGGAACAGCTTATTGAGCTGAAGAGTGACAGTAGGCTGAAGGAACTTTTTACCTCCTGCCCTCTTTTGTCATTCTGGGCAGCATTGATGCAGGAATACCCTCAACTCTGTGACGTTGCCTTGAAGATTCTCCTCCCTTTCGCATCCACATATTTGTGTGAGGCAGGATTCTCAAAAATGACTGCACTCAAAACGAAATACCGCAATCATGCACAAATTGAGGATGATTTGAGGCTATGTTTATCAGACATTGCACCAAGAATTGAGGATCTTTGCAGGGCAAAGCAGGCTCAGGTCTCACATTAACATCGCCTACCTGCAAGCTTCTGTAAAACATGCAGATGATATGCCTATTATTAGGCCTAGTAATAATAACAATAATAAAGCATAAATTCATATCAGAGGTCGAGTGCCAACTCCCAGTTATAGCAATAGCCTAGTACTGATGATGATAACAGCAAAACATGTAACCTCATAATTATATAGCTATAGCCTAGTAATGATGATCGGCCTACCACTACTCATAATAATAGTATTAATAATAATGCCTGCAAGCTCACATTAGAAGTCTGATGCTACTTCCAGTTATAACAATAGCCTAGTAATGATGATAGGCCTACCTACCGCTACTGATGATGATGATGATAATAATGGTGTGGGCCTAAAAATAATCTATCTATCTATCTATCTATCTATCTATCTATCTATCTATCTATCTATGCATGCAAGGTGGTGTGGTGGGGGTGGCACCGGGAGGAGGGGGGGGGCCCAACTGCAATGAACCTGCTTTGGGGGGGCCCAGCTTGAAAAAGGTTGAGAACCCCTGTTCTAGACAATAAAGTTGGTATTCTACGTTTCACCTCCGACCGTTGCCTATGACCTTTAACGCTGTTCACACAGGTTTAAATGTTCGGGAGTGTTCTCTGTCCAGTGAACAGGTTTCCATGATGGACAACCTGACTTGTTCACGTTTCTCTTCATTCCTGGATCAGTTAATTATTATTATTTTTTTTAATCATTTGAACAAATAAAACACCTTTATCCTGTTTTTTTTTCTTTTCTGTGAATGTCTTAAATTGTTTCATTAATCTGGAGACATATAGTTTATAAAAATATAATTTTTCAAAGTAATTTATATAATCCACCTCTTTCCATATTTATATTTAATTTGCTATTAATTTTTCATTCTCGTCATTTAATTTTAACCTTTTATTACTATTACGTTATCAGTGTCACTAAATGATTTATGCACACTTTTTTTGTGATTGACATTTTATTCTTTTAACAGCATAACAGAGCATGGTATTACAGAATGAAAGATTCGCAGCATATTTCCAAACCCCGCCCCCCCACGCACACAAACGAGCCCCCGTAAACCATCACCCAGGGTTCCCGCGGGGTTTTAAAAGGTAGTTAATTAAAATAGGCTAAATTATGGCCAGTAAAAGGTAGTAAATGTAATCTGACGTGGTAGTAAATTTTTTTTGACCCCCATCCAACTGGGCCTATGTGTTTTCTAATTCGTTTAATTAACCTGCATGCCATAATAGCCATAAATTACTACATTTGGGCGAATTTATTTTTATGTATCGAGGAGGACCGCAGTGAGGAGTTGGTGGCGCATGCGCATTGAATTCCAATAACGGTCGAATCCAGTATAAATTTATACCAGAGATTGTTTAGTACGAGACTGACTTTGTTTATACGGCTCTAGTCGAATCTATCTGTTGACCCGACAGGCGACATCTGCACGAGAATTAAACAATGGGGAAATGCAAATTTTCAGACCTCTGGCTGGAGGAACCTGATTTTAAAGACTGGCTAAAGGCGGTAGATGGCAATCGGCGAGAGGCGTTCATTGAAAAGTTGATTGAAGAAAAGGTCAAACAACTGAGGCACATGTAATGCGTTGTGTGCGTGCGCGCCTGGTGCGTTGTGTGTGTGTGTGCGCCATTTGAGGCATCCAAAATGTGATGAGCAAATCTGTTGAACTGTTCAAATGATTAAGATTAACCCTCTAAAACACTGATCTCTGGGAGGAAGGTGTTGACTCTGCCCACGGGCCTTCACGACTACAGGACTGGTGCAAATGACTGTCTTAAGCAAACTTGGCAATGTGTTGAGAGACTGCCAAAATAGGGCTTGGGTTATGTGTGTTTTGTATCTTTAGGGTGTGTGTCTTGTCTTTGTCGTGTGTGTGTGTGCACCCGTGTGTGTGTGTGTGTGTGTTTGTGTTTGCCATTTGACCTGATTTAAATGTAATGAGTTGATGTACCTAAGCACATAAGATTTTTTGTGCAAATCTGTTCACCTGTTCAAAATATTATTCCACAAACAAAAGGTTGGCCATCTTGAAAGTGTTGGCCGACAAAATGTAAATCAGATCTTGTACCTAATGTGAAGTGTTGACACACAAGGTTTAGTGCAAATCTGTGTACCCGTTAAGAGGTTATGGGACACAGTTTCACAGTTCAATAAAATTATAACTTGTATGTGGAAGTTTGTTTTCTTTTATGCAAATATGCATTACTCCATGTGTAGCCCTAGCAATGGGAGGTTCTATTATGCGTCCAAAGGGAAAGAGTTACACGACCGGTACGTTCAGATTTTCTTTCTATCTTGTCTCATCAATCCAACTCTTTGGGTAGAGTTGTCACTAACTTGTATGTGGCACATTCACTTGGACTAACACATACACTCAAAGATTACCTTGTTAAATTATGAGAAAATGTCCAAATCCAAATTGTCGCTGTGGTAGTAAAAAAAAATTGTGAAGGTAGTAAATTCAACATAAAATATCTGTAGGAACCCTGATCACCACCAAATGCTGAGCCTTCTTTGGCTGTTCATTATTTAACGTTGCGCTCCTTCATGTCTAGCAGACCTATCTGTTAACTACAGCCACACTAGCTGTACCATTTAATGAAAAAAAAAAAAAAAAAAATCATTAAATAAATGCAGAACATAACCCATAATTGACATAAATCAGATATCTCTATTAATACACCTTCATGTACAAATACACGTGTGTGTGTGTGTGTGTGTGTGTGTGTGTGTGTATATACAAGCATATATGTACATACAGTTAGGTCCATAAATATTTGGACAGAGGCAACATTTTTCTAATTTTGGTTCTGTACATTACCACAATGAATTTTGAACAAAACAATTCAGATGCAGTTGAAGTTCAGACTTTCAGCTTTAATTCAGTGGGTTGAACAAAATGATTGCATAAAAATGTGAGGAACTAAAGCATTTCTTAAATACAATCCCTTCATTTCAGGGGCTCAAAAGTAATTGGACAAATTAAATAATTGTAAATAAAATGTTCATTTCTAATACTTGGTTGAAAACCCTTTGTTGGCAACAACTGCCTGAAGTCTTGAACTCATGGACATCACCAGACGCTGTGTTTCCTCCTTTTTAATGCTCTGCTAGGCCTTTACTGCAGCGGTTTTCAGTTGCTGTTTGTTTGTGGGCCTTTCTGTCTGAAGTTTAGTCTTTTAACAAGTGAAATGCTGCTCAATTGGGTTGAGATCAGGCGACTGACTTGGCCATTCAAGAATATTCCACTTCTTTGCTTTAATAAACTCCTGGGCTGCTTTGGCTTTATGTTTTGGGTCATTGTCCATCTGTATTATGAAACGCCGACCAATCGGTTTGGCTGGATTTGAGCACACAGTACGTCTCTGAATACCTCAGAATTCATCCGGCTGCTTCTGTCCTGTGTCACATCATCAATAAACACTAGTGACCCAGTGCCACTGGCAGCCATGCATGCCCAAGCCATCACACTGCCTCCGCCGTGTTTTACTTTGGATCATGAGCTGTACCACGCCTTCACCATACTTTTTTCTTTCCATCATTCTGGTAGAGGTTGATCTTGGTTTCATCTGTCCAAAGAATGCTCTTCCAGAACTGTGCTGGCTTTTTTAGATGTTTTTTAGCAAAGTCCAATCTAGCCTTTTTATTCTTGAGGCTTATGAGTGGCTTGCACCGTGCAGTGAACCCTCTGTATTTATTTTCATGCAGTTTTCTCTTTATGGTAGATTTGGATATTGATACGCCTACCTCCTGGAGAGTGTTGTTCACTTGGTTGGCTGTTGTGAAGGGGTTTCTCTTTACCACGGAAATTATTCTGCGATCATCCACCACTGTTGTCTTCTGTGGGCGTCCAGGTCTTTTTGCATTGATGAGTTCACCAGTTCTTTCTTTCTTTCTTTCTTTCTTTCTTTCTTTCTTTCTTTCTTTCTTTCTTTCTTTCTTTCTTTCTTTCTTTCTTTCTTTCTTTCTTTCTTTCTTTCTTTCTTTCTTTCTTTCTTTCTTTCTTTCTTTCTTTCTTTCTTTCTTTCTTTCTTTCTTTCTTTCTTTCTTTCTTTCTTTCTTTCTTTCTTTCTTTCTTTCTTTCTTTCTTTCTTTCTTTCTTTCTTTCTTTCTTTCTTTCTTTCTTTCTTTCTCAGGATGTACCAAACTGTAGATTTTGCCACTCCTAATATTGTAGCAATTTCTCAGATGTTTTTTTTCTGTTTTCTCAGCTTAAGGATGGCTTGTTTCACCTGCATGGAGAGCTCCTTTGACCGCATGTTTTCTTCACAGCAAAATCTTCCAAATGCAAGCACCACACCTCAAATCAACTCCAGGCCTTTTATCTGCTTAATTGAGAATGACATAACGAAGGAATTGCCCACACCTGCCCATGAAATAGCCTTTGAGTCAACTGTCCAATTACTTTTGGTCCCTTTAAAAACAGGGTGGCACATGTTAAGGAGCTGAAACTCCTAAACCCTTCATCCAATTTTAATGTGGATACCCTCAAATGAAAGCTGAAAGTCTGGACTTTATGTCCATTATATAAATATAACTTAAATATGTTTCGGTAAACAGGTAAAAAAAAAAAAACAATTTGTGTCATTGTCCAAATATATATGGAACTAACTGTACCTAGATGAAATCTATAAGCACAGCATTAAAAGAGAATTAATTTAAAAAAAAAAAGAGCATCAGCAGTACAGGTACGCAGTCGTCCACCCGGAAACTCAGAACTTGCGTCTCTCCCCTGTATAAACCCTTTCAAGAGCCCTTTAAGAAATGTAAGTATTTCCCCCATTTTCCTTCATATAAGATCCAGTCTACCCAGTGGTTTATATAACATTTTTTTCAAATGCTGCAACTCGTGCCATTTCTGCAGCCCATTCTTGCAAAGAAGGCACCCCGTCTGTCTTCCAACCCCTGATAAGTATCTGTCTACCTTTCATAATACTGGTTTGGACCCAGCTTATGTTTATCCTGTCAGAACTGAATGATCACCCAAAACAAATAGTCTCAGGTTGAATGGGATTTGTGTCTCTGTAATCTCACACAGATTATCACAAATATTTGTCCAGAATTGTTGGACTTTGTCACAGGACCATAAAACATGAACTAAAATGACCTTCCTCAGATTTGCATCGCCAACAACTTGATGTGGGTAAAAATCCTAGTCTGAACAATCTGGAAGGAGTCCAGTAAAACCGATGTATAATCTTGAATTGAATGAGGCGTACCCTTGCATCCCTTTGATACTACTTTAACATTTTTACAAATTCTATCCCAACCCTCATCAATGATTTGTCAGGTTCAGATCCCTTTCCCATATATTCTTCAGAGCTAAAATGGGTCCATTACCAAGAGTCTGAATCATCATAGAATAATAGACCGATGCCTCATGTCCTTTTTCCATAACTCATTAGAATCTTATCTAGGAGTTCTGCATTTTGGGGAACTGATGTACTGGATCCAAAAATCCCTACCAGCGTATGGTGGAGTTGCAGGTACCTAAAAAAAAAATGAGACCTAGGAATATTGAATTGTTGCATTAAATATTCAAATGATTTTAGGGAACCATCACAATACAGATCCCCCAATATGCCCATATCGTTCTCCAGCAATAAATGGGGAATTTACCAATTCGTAATTTTGGATTTAACCAGATACTAGAAGAGATATTTAGAAAGGGATCAAATTTGAATATTCGAGCAACCTTAGTCCAAATTAATTTGAGAGATTATTGGATGCATTTTTGCTTCTTTACTTAATTTAGTCGACAAGATTTGCATGGGTGACAGAGGGGCCACTACAGTTTGTTCCATACAGTACCACGGGGGGCCCTTTCGGGAGGGAGAGACCAATGGGCTAGGTGTCTCATCTCATCTCATTATCTCTAGCCGCTTTATCCTGTTCTACAGGGTCGCAGGCAAGCTGGAGCCTATCCCAGCTGACTACGGGCGAAAGGCGGGGTACACCCTGGACAAGTCGCCAGGTCATCACAGGGCTGACACATAGACACAGACAACCATTCACACTCGCATTCACACCTACGGTCAATTTAGAGTCACCAGTTAACCTAACCTGCATGTCTTTGGACTGTGGGGGAAACCGGAGCACCCAGAGGAAACACCCGGGGAGAACATGCAAACTCCGCACAGAAAGGCCCTCCTCGGCCACGGGGCTCGAACCCGGACCTTCTTGCTCTGAGGCGACAGCGCTAACCGCTACACCACCGTGCCGCCCCTTGGGCTAGGTGTCTTAAATTAAAAGCATAGTAGTAAAACAGCGTCTTTGGAAGCCCCAAGCCTTTTCTATCAGCTGGTCTTTGTAACTTCCTGTGGTGCAGCCAGGGGCATTTATTATTCCAAATAAATATATTGGCTATCCTGTCAAACCTTTTAAAATAATAATGGGGAATTTCTAAAGGGAGGGAGTGGATAAGATAATTAAGTTTAGGGACGCAGTTCATTTTCAAAACGTTAACTTTATCTGCCATAGACAAATTAAGAGTTGACCATCTCTCCACATCGCAGGAAATTTTTTGTAATAATGGGTCAAAATTGACTTTGATCAAATCTTTCAGCTGTCTAGGAAACCGGGTACCCAGATACATGATACCTTGCTCAGACCACTGAAAAGCACCTGGATGGAATGCAGTGCAGGGGCAATAAGCTGTTAAGGGGAGTGCCTCGGACTTGAACCAGTTCACTCTGTAACCAGAGAATTTTGAGAATGAGTTTACGATTCCAAGAAGATATGGTACAGATCTGCTGGGGTCGGACACCAGTAATAAAATATCAGCATAAAGCATCAATTCATGTACCATCTCACCTGCAGTAACACCCGGGAAATCAGTCGCGCCACGTATGGCCACCGCGAGAGGCTCTATGGCTAAACGAAAATGCAAAGGAGAAAGGGGTGAACCCTGCCTTGTTCCTCTCCCCAACATGAAATTATCAGAGATAAGCCCATTAGTCTGCACAGCTGCTTCTGGGTGCTAAAATAATACATGAATCCATTTTATAATGGTAATACCAAATCCAAACTCTTCCAAAATTTTAAATAAGTACCCCCATTCGACCATGTCAAACGCCTTTTCGGTGTCGAGAGATTGCAGCAACTGGGGGCTGGACGTCAACCACAGACCACGTGGCATCAACATTATCTGAGGAGCTACGACCGCGAATTAACCCTACTTGGTCAGTATGGATCAATGATTCAATTACACTGTCTAATCGCTTTGCTCAAATTTTCGAGATTATTTTAACATCTATCTGCATTAATCAAATAGGACGGTAATTCTTGCATTCATACAAATCTTTACCTTTCTTAGGAACTAGACTAATAAGGGCCTGTCTTAGAGTTGGTGGCAGTACACCCCTCTCTAGTGCTTCCTTATACACTTCTAGTAAAGGTGAAGCTAACTCTGTCGCAAAGCTCTTAAAGAATTCCCCGGTAAAACCGTCTGGCCTGGGTGCTTTGCTTGATGATAAAGCCTGAATTACCCCTTTAACCTCCTCAATAGTAATATCTGAGTTTAAAAAAAATCCCTCTGTTCATCTGTCAACTTGGGAAGTCCTAGTGGTTCTATAAACTTATGAATTTCTTCTTCATTAGAGGTAGATGTTAAACCATAGAGATTGCCATAAAATTCTTTACAAGCCTTATTAATATCTACGGTCGCAGTGAGCAGGTCGCCAGCCGGTGACCTAACAGCTGGAATACTGGAAGCCAATTCCCTCTGTTTTATAGAACTGGCAAGTAACTTTCCTGCTTTGTCCCCCGACTCGAAATGTTTGTCTAGCCTTCAATAAATTAAATTCAACCTTTTGGGATACTTTATTATATTGATATTTTAACTTAGTCAGTTTTCTCATGCCGTGTTCTCATTGGTTGCTTCAACTCTGTTTCAGCTTGGTTAATTTTATTTTCCAATGCTAGCAACTCGTGTTTTAATTTTTTTTTTTTTTACAATATGAAGTGTGTTGGGGGCGGCTCGGTGGTGTAGTGGTTAGCGCTGTCGCCTCACAGCGAGAAAGTCCGGGTTCGAGCCCCGTGGCCGATGAGGGCCTTTCTGTGCAGAGTTTGCATGTTCTCCCCGTGTCCGCGTGGGTTTCCTCCGGGTGCTCCGGTTTCCCCCACAGTCCAAAGACATGCAGGTTAGGTTAACTGGTGACTCTAAATTGACCGTAGGTGTGAGTGTGAATGGTTGTCTGTGTCTATGTGTCAGCCCTGTGATGACCTGGCGACTTGTCCAGGGTGTACCCCGCCTTTCGCCCGTAGTCAGCTGGGATAGGCTCCAGCTTGCCTGTGACCCTGTAGAACAGGATAAAGTGGCTACAGATAATGAGATGAAGTGTGTTGGATAAGACGTCCCCTAATCACAGCCTTTAGGGCCTTCCACGCCACGCCCGCCGATGATACAGACCGCCAATTAATCTCTAAATAATTCTTTAATTCTGTCCTGAGCAACTCCCACATTTACTGGGTCCTGTAGAAGGGACGAGTTAAGACGCCACCTGTAAAACTTTCTTCTCTCACTTTGGGGTAATAGGTCCAAGCCAACCCAGGCATGGTCAGAAACGAGAATATTTCCTATTTCACCACCCACAGCAGAAGTAGTGAGTGCTTTAGATGTTAGAAAAAAAAATCTATTCGGCTATAAATCTTGTGTACTGGTGAAAAATATGTGTAATCCCTACCAGAAGGGATCATAATCCTCCAAATGTCTATTAATCCTAAAGATTTGCAAATTCTCTGCAATGTCATCGCGGCCTTCGTCACCTTACGCAACCCTGCCCCATTGTGGTCAAGAGCTGGATCCATTAAAAAATTAAAATCCCCTCCCAGAACAACAGCATGATTCCCAGTGGCTTGAAGCTTCCTTTCAAGATCAATAAAAAAAATTTGATCATCCAAATTAGGTGCGTAAATGTTAGCCAAGATTAGCTTTTGAGATTGTATTTCAGCCAGCACAATAATCATCCTTCCTGAATTATCCTTAATTTGCTTGAGACATTTAAACTGTAAATGTTTACTAGAGCCTATACTGTAAAATACATGTCCAACCCATCCAACACGGAGCTTCTCGGGCTCCTCTGTTGACATGTGTTTCTTGGAGAAACGCCACATCATACTTTTTACTCTTGAGTATGGTCATGACCTTTTTTCTCTTAACTGGGTTCCCCAATCCATAAACCTATTTGAGAGGACATGCCTGCCTACACAATAATGACACACAACCACATATCAGAAACGGTACAGTTAAGCAGTGGTGATGACGAAACACAAAAATCCCCCTGAAACTAACAAAATAGAGTGTGCAACTGAACCTGAACTTTGCACATTTCAACCCCCGCGAAAGTCCCGCCAATGGAAATCCGACGGTCCGTGTCTGGTCCGCGAGACTCCACTTGTCGTGACTCCTCCTCCTGCACCTCTACCGTGAAGATAAGTCTACACCAGTGTCTTTAATTTAACCTTCAGGTGCATAAGAAGAGGATGGGAACACATCAGGGTACCTTTGACTCGCAGCTGAACCCAGTAAAAACACAAAGCCTGCTTACTCACTGCATAGCGTCTATGAAAGCCATGGCCCTCCGGGGACGGTCAAAAGCCTTTTCACCCTCGCAGGTCTCGATTCTCAGTTTAGCCGGGGACAGCATCCTGAACACAAAAATACCCCTGAAATGTGCAAAGTTCAGGTTCAGTTGCACACTCTTTATTTTGTTAGTTTCAGGGGGATTTTTGTGTTCATGCAGTTTTTTTTTCTTGCACTCCTTGAATTTGTCGCGCTTCATCTGGGTGGCTCTGGAGTAGTCTGGGAAAAGCATTATAGTGTTTTCCCAGTTCAGCTTGCCTTTGTTCCTCGCTGCCCGCAACACCGCATCCCTGTCCGATGATCTCAAAAACTTGGCCAGTATTGGTCTGTCTCCAGGTGTGGATCGCTGGCTAGCGACTCTGTGTGCCCGCTCAATCTCTTGTCTCCCCTCTATGTTCAGCAAATTTGGCACCAGCTCCTCCAAAGATTTCACCACATCTCCTCCCTCTTTGCCCTCCGGAAAGCTGACAAATCGAACATTGTTGCGCTGCGAGCGATTCTCCATGCCTTCTAATTTTTCCCAGATCTTTCCGACGTCTGTCTTGCTAGCTGGCAGGTTAGCTTGCCACTCCTTCTCGGTCGTTTCCAAATACTCCACTCGCTTCTCAACGTCGTCCATTCTTGTAATTAGGGAGAGAGTTTAGTCTCCACCGACGCAGTGGTACGATGTATTTCTGCCAGCCCCTCCAAATCCTCAGAAATCTTTGTTACTGCTGTGTAAATGTTACGAATATGCTGGGCTATGCCATGAACTTGTTGCTGGTCGGGCTCGGCACCACCATCTTGGTCTTGTTTCATGGCATCAGCCCCGTGCGAGCTTAGATGTCTTTTAAAGTGCATATTCTGGACCAATTTCGTGTTTTTTTTTTTTTCTCTCTTCTGTGAAAGTAGGTCCCTTTACACACTCATCCAGAAGGGTAATTTTGCACAAGGCTATTTGTCTACAGCAGAAAAAAATAAAATAAAACGCGTCTGGAAAAATCCCAAGTGAGTCTGGAGCCAGAATCGTGACGTTACTTGCGGAAGCGCCAGCAGGCTGCACAAGCTTTGTGCAGTTTCAGTGCACAGCCTGTGTAGACCGAGCGCTCCCATTTCTCTCTCATTGTCCGGTCTTTTGGGAAACGATGAGTACTAATCCCATCAAGATTGGTGTTGCTACACCCTCCTACGATACATCTGTTAACCATTTTAATAATTACGTGATAACGTTGAAGAAATTTGCAGAAAACCACCAGGTCGTTTTCTCATAAACAAACCAGCGCTGACGTAGGATTCAGAGGGAGGCGTCCCGCACGCGACGTCACGAAAATCAGTGTTTGCCAGGAAATCCAAATGCCAAGTTTTTTCAGAGGCGGACCAATTCGCCTCAGATGGCTTGATTTCAACTGAATTTTTCTGGTATTGCGCAAAATGCAAAATGTGACCAATATTTGACCAAAGTTTCGACATCTTTTTGCACCCTTGTTAGTTAACAAGTATACTGGATACTAATATCTCTGGTGTAAATGTTTTAAAGGATAAAGGCAGCAATGCAGTGTGGCGCTCCCTACTCCGTGGCTCCTTCTCACATTGCGTCACATGACTATGCACACTTAATTATTAAAACAAGTTAAAAAAGTGATTCGTGTCAGAGATGAACGTTTTACGGCAAGAACATGAAATGTATACCGATTAAAATGTGAAGTTGAAATGTTTTTTTTAAATTTGTGTGTGAGAAAATAAGAAATTCAAAACAAGACAAGATTATTTATTTTTAAGCGATATTTGTAAACAACAAATGTTGACTAAAATGCTGTCAAAAGCTGAAGTAAAATCACTCGACTTCATCAAATAAAATAAAATAAAAAATCTGAATGATAGGAATAATACAAAATTACAGCAGGTAAAATATTAAGTCAATAAAAAATATATTAGACGTTAAATACACACCACTGTATAAATGGTCTCTAAATACAACCCCAATTCCAAAAAAGTTGGGACAAAGTACAAATTGTAAATAAAAACGGAATGCAATGATGTGGAAGTTTCAAAATTCCATATTTTATTCAGAATAGAACATAGATGACATATCAAATGTTTAAACTGAGAAAATGTATCATTTAAAGAGAAAAATTAGGTGATTTTTTAAATTTCATGACAACAACACATCTCAAAAAAGTTGGGACAAGGCCATGTTTCCCACTGTGAGACATCCCCTTTTCTCTTTACAACAGTCTGTAAACGTCTGGGGACTGAGGAGACAAGTTGCTCAAGTTTAGGGATAGGAATGTTAACCCATTCTTGTCTAATGTAGGATTCTAGTTGCTCAACTGTCTTAGGTCTTTTTTTTGTCGTATCTTCCGTTTTATGATGCGCCAAATGTTTTCTATGGGTGAAAGATCTGGACTGCAGGCTGGCCAGTTCAGTACCCGGACCCTTCTTCTACGCAGCCATGATGCTGTAATTGATGCAGTATGTGGTTTGGCATTGTCATGTTGGAAAATGCAAGGTCTTCCCTGAAAGAGACGTCGTCTGGATGGGAGCATATGTTGCTCTAGAACCTGGATATACCTTTCAGCATTGATGGTGTCTTTCCAGATGTGTAAGCTGCCCATGCCACACGCACTAATGCAACCCCATACCATCAGAGATGCAGGCTTCTGAACTGAGCGCTGATAACAACTCGGGTCGTCCTTCTCCTCTTTAGTCCGAATGACACGGCGTCCCTGATTTCCATAAAGAACTTCAAATTTTGATTCGTCTGACCACAGAACAGTTTTCCACTTTGCCACAGTCCATTTTAAACGAGCCTTGGCCCAGAGAAGACGTCTGCGCTTCTGGATCGTGTTTAGATACGGCTTCTTCTTTGAACTATAGAGTTTTAGCTGGCAACGGCGGATGGCACGGTGAATTGTGTTCAGAGATAATGTTCTCTGGAAATATTCCTGAGCCCATTTTGTGATTTCCAATACAGAAGCATGCCTGTATGTGATGCAGTGCCGTCTAAGGGCCCGAAGATCACGGGCACCCAGTATGGTTTTCCGGCCTTGACCCTTACACACAGAGATTCTTCCAGATTCTCTGAATCTTTTGATGATATTATGCACTGTAGATGATGATATGTTCAAACTCTTTGCAATTTTACGTACACTGTCGAACTCCTTTCTGATATTGCTCCACTATTTGTCGGCGCAGAATTAGGGGGATTGGTGATCCTCTTCCCATCTTTACTTCTGAGAGTCGCTGCCACTCCAAGATGCTCTTTTTATACCCAGTCATGTTAATGACCTTTTGCCAATTGACCTAATGAGTTGCAATTTGGTCCTCCAGCTGTTCCTTTTTTGTACCTTTTAACTTTTCCAGCCTCTTATAGACCCCTTTCACTGACGTCACCCGAAACCGGAAGTAAACAGACCCTGCGCCATTTTGGAAGACCAACAAACTCGTGATAAGGGGATAATAACGGCAGCGGTATGTGAACCCACGAGAATAAAGTGGAGTGGCAAACGACTTAAACAAACAAATCTGAGCTGTTTTATTTATGATTTATTGGCCCAACAGTAGACTTGAAAGAAACCTGTGTGAGACTTGGCAAAAAACTGTGGATATAATGGATAAGTCTGTGCATGATCTACGGACACTTTGAGGTAAGCAAACGCAAGAAATTCAGATTTAAAACATGCTAAATTGGCCCCAAGTTGATAACTGTATGAGGAGCAAGCCTCCCAGACTTCTACAATTTAATAATAATAATAATTTAGGATGGTTTGGGGCTTGCTCGCTGCTGCCAGGTTGGTTGTTGAGTAGCCTGACTGTTTTTTTTTTTTTTTTTTTTTTCTTGCGTGTGGTATCATTGTTGACGCGAGGTTGTTTTTTGAACATGCCAATGCGGACACGATTTCCCCTGATGAGTTATGACTTCAGACGCGATGCGTGTGTGGAGTCCGCGTGATATGTGCGTAAGATAGGCTTCTCATGTGTTTGGAGATCCGCGCTCTGAGACAAGCGCAAGCACCCCCCCAAGGGAAAAAAAGGGACCCCCCGAAAATATCGCCATAGTTCGAACAGAGTGTAGGCACTGGGTGTAAACAACAGTTTACAATGTCTGGGTAGCAAACAGATGGCAGAATTGGTGTCCGGTCCTCCTTATGTTTCCATTCTCCCTTGCCCCGAGTCTTATCATATGGGTCAAACCCATCAATCACAGCCAGTTTCTCCACATACCGTGCCCTTTCTGCAGCTGGTAATGTACTCACATAACCAGAATTATCAGCCATCGTGTCACTTTACTCTCGCTCGTACTTTGTTTTATATTGTGAGTGCATGTACTTGGTCTTCCAATATGGCGCCTAACAAAATCTCGCGGTGCGGTGACGTCATGTGAAAGGGGTCTATTGCCCCTGTCCCAACTTTTTTGAGATGTGTTGCTGTCATGAAATTTCAAATGAGCCAATATGAAATTTCAAAATGTCTCACTTTCGACATTTGATATGTTGCCTATGTTCTATTGTGAATACAATATCAGTTTTTGAGATTTGTAAATTATTGCATTCTGTTTTTATTTACAATTTGTACTTTGTCCCAACTTTTGTTGAATCGGGGTTGTACACCGCACACCTCTCCGAGCTCAGCATCGGCTAAAGTGGGGGGAAATTTTATCATCCAGCTGAAGGTCTCTGCTCCTCACAGATCCATCTGTTTGATATCGACGTTCCTGGGAAAATCCGCTTCCAGGAGTCCGAGACGTTGACCCCAGGGAGCAGTTTATCTGTGTTCGAAACCCGTGAGTGAGCACCAGTTTTACATTGGATTTAATCATGTTTCTCTCAGAGCTATCTGTCTGTCTCTTGTTTTTGTTTTCTTTCTTTCTTTCTTTCTTTCTTGTTTGTCTTTTTTCTTTCTTTTTTTTATTAATTGATGTATTTTTTTCTCTTTTTATGTATGTACTTTTTTGTTTTTCTTTATTTATTGATTTTATGTACTTTTTTATTAATTGATGTATTTTTTATTTCTTTTATTAATTGATGTATTTTTTCTTTTCTTTTATTAATTGATTTTCTTTTTTATTCTTGTTTTTCTTTTCTCATGTACTTTTTTATTAATTGATTTTTTCTTTTCATTTATTTCTTTTTTGAGTTGATGATTTATTTGTTTTTTCTTTATGTACTTTCTCTTTTTTTATTAATTGTGCTTTTCTTTATTTCTGTACTTTTTTCTGTACTTTTGTTTTTCTTTATTGATTTTATTTATGTACTTTTCTCTTTTAATTGATGTATTTTTTCTTTTTATTTATTTTTATTATTGATTCTTTTTATTCTTGTTTTTTCTTTTCTTGTGTACTTTTTTATTAATTGATGTATTTTTCTTTTCATTTTTTTATTAGTTGATGTATTTATTTATTATTCTTAATTTTTTTATTTCTGTATTTCATTTTTCTTTTTTTATTAATTGATGTATTTTATTTTTTCATTCTTTCATCTATCTATCTATCTATCTATCTATCTATCTATCTATCTATCTATCTATCTATCTATCTTGTTTTTTCTCTTTTTAATTTCTTTCTTTCTTTTATTTCTTTGTCCCACAGCTTTCTGTAAAGTGGGAGTGGGGATCTGCTATGACATCCGATTTGCAGAGCTTGCACAGATCTACGCAAGGAAAGGTACGTTTGGCGCTTATGAGTGCTTATAACAGCTAAAAGACTTAACAAATGGATTTGTTTCATCATCTGAGAGAAAGATGGTGTTGGGTTCACCCAGAAAGAGACCCCGATTCCTTCGTGCCGATGCCTCGGATCCGAGGACGAGAATGATCAGGTCGAGAGAAACAGGCAGAAAACCAGAGGTTTCACATGCCGGTTTATTCGCACAGTCACTTCGTCAAAATGAAAACATTTTTGAAAATGTCTTATAGTGTCTCTGTGTTTGTTTTGTCTTCGTGTGTGTGTGTGTGTGATGGGTGTGCGTCTATGTGGAAGTGTGTAATCTTGAATCAATCATAATATAATAACATATTTGCTGACAGTAAGGTACAGATAGATATCAGAGTCTTGGCTTATAATCAATATTATGGTTAATTTTCATGGAATAGCATGAAATGTTAAACATAGATAATGTCTAGTCTACGGAGAAGGTCAAAGACACTAGTTTGCACAGAAAGGATCTTAATAATTAACATGAATAATTCTTAACACATGAATGTGTGTTCAGTCAGTAAATTACATCTTGATTTCATCAACATAAGTAAAATAACATATGTCTTTAATAATGCTAAAACAAGGAATGTTATAAGAAAATAAACATAAAAAAATAAGAACAACTTAACCACAAGAACAATGAGAATATGTCTGAAAGAGAGAGAACAATTAAACAACTAACAGGTTAATTAACTAAATTAGGTTAATGCTTTTAAACTAAAAACCCTTAGAATCATAAGATCTTTAATTATAATTATCATGTCATTATGAAACTAATCTAGAACTATAAAACTAACATTAATCACGGAATGCATTCATTAATTACGGGATCCAAATCACTATCATAGTATATTTCAATATATTTCATAGCTTTTATGAAGCTATGACCTAAGTTTCAACTGAATGAATTAACATAAACATGAACTTTAATTCTACCATTTCAGAGTGTGTGTGAGTCGATCTGACACTAAAACAGACCTTCAGACACTTCTCTGTTCGAAATACACATTCATATCAAAGAATAAACAAAATGTTCCCAAACAATGTCTAGCCGGACCTAAGGTCGTTTCAACTAATATAATTTTGACACAGAATAAGCCAAGAATTAATACTTAACTAAACTTACATATATCTACATATATCTTGATTTAACCTACTGATTCTGAT
>NC_083572.1:107099453-107151384 GCF_027579695.1 Neoarius graeffei
TGACTCTGACAGCGTCCACTCCATCTCCCTTCTCAACATCTTGTCTACTTTAACTGCCAGCATTGCAGCTGCCAGCTCCAGCCATGGGATAGTCATCTGTTTCATAGGAGCGACTCTTGCTTTACCAAGCATGAAGGAGACATGTATGTCACCATTGTCAGCAGTCATTCTAAGGTAACTCACTGTGCCATATCCATGCTCGCTGGCATCAGTGGAGTGATGTAGCTCGGCTTGTCTGACTGGTTCAAATCCATGTGGTTTCACGCAACGAGCCACTTCAAAGCCCTCTAGCACACTCAGGTCATCAATCCACCTTCTCCACCTTTCAGATGCAGCTTGAGCAATTCTATCATCCCAGTCATACTTAGTCCTGCACAGGGCCTGTAACAACAACTTTGCAGGTAAAGTGACGGGGCATAGAAACCCAAGTGGATCGTAAATAGAGCTCACAATGGACAGTATGTTTCTACGTGTGTGAGGCTTTTCTTTCACAATGCTGTTGAACTTAAACATATCATCCTCAACACTCCACAACAGACCCAAGGCTTTTTCAATTGGCAACTTATCTCTGTCTAAGTCCAGCTCTCTGACCTCACAGGCTCGGTCCTCCTTTTGGAATGTGCTCCAGGACGGTTCGGCTGTTGCTCATCCACTTAGGCCCTGTCCACACGGCAACGGATTCAGGTGTATCTGATAAAATGTTTATCGTTTCGGCCTGGCGTCCACACGGCACCGGCGTTTTGGGTGCCCCAAAACGATATTTTTTTTGAGAACGGGTTCCAGAGTGGAAAAATCTGGCAACGGCGCCGTTGCGAAGTCATCTGGATGAGTAGAACGGATTTGTTTACGATGACGTCACAACCACATGACTAGAACAAGCAGCACTCTCGCTGTTTTGTATGAACCACTGCATTGCATTCACTTTTGTATACAGCTTTTCTTTTAAATAAACAAGTAACTGAACCATTTCTTGAATTTCTTTTTTTTATTGGATAAGACTGCTTTTCAAAATGTTCACACACAATATAAAAAGTTATATAAATTATATAAAAATGCTTTTCAAAATGTTCACACACAATAAGAAAATTAAGTTATATAAAACTATGCACACTAATAAAACTAATTTGTACACACAGAAGGCACGATTTCCTCACGTAGTCGCAGCCATCTTCTTGTTGTTGTGTGTTTGTTCCTGTGAGTGCTTCACGCCGGGTAGAGGAAGGGGTTTATGCGCATGAGTCCTACTTCTTCTATTGTTCTGGTGTCTCCGGTTTACGGTGTTTACAGATCCCAGCGTGCTCACGGGGCATGTGAGGACACTCCTCCTCACCAATCAGTGCACAGGGGAGTGTCTCTTCACGCCCCTAGCCCCACTCGGCTCGGTTGGGCTCACTTCAGCCCCATTCCAAAACCGTACGAGTTTTGGGTGCTGAGTAAGGCTGAAGTGAGCTCAGTCGTGCTGCTCTGAGGTAGTCGAAACGCGAGCCGTGTTGGGCTGAAAGTGAGCTGAAAAAGGGTAGTGGAAAAGGCCCATTAGAGAGATCCTGTGTCTGGGACTGGTTCATTAAGGGAGCAGATATTGAGCTTGACTGCCTTCTTCCACTGTTTGTTTGACTGCTGCAGTGACCACTAGCTTGCCTAACTGGCACTGTATTTTGAGTAGTATGAGTAATAGGACTCTGAAAATCAGGAGAATAAGACCGTTGGCCAGTGTCGTAAACCTGAACAGAAGAATGGCTAGGATAAGGAAACTGGACTTTGGCTCCCTGCTTAGGCCGTGTAGATGTATCAAACATGAGGTCATATTGTAATGGAAGCTCTTCTGCATCAAAGTATTCATTCATTGCACCCACAAGATCTAATTGCTTTTCTTCATTATAGTTTTCAAATGCAGTTTGTTCAGCATTTTTAAGGATATCAATTTTTGCCTTGTTTG
Organism: Neoarius graeffei; assembly: GCF_027579695.1. Taxonomy (NCBI): domain Eukaryota; kingdom Metazoa; phylum Chordata; class Actinopteri; order Siluriformes; family Ariidae; genus Neoarius; species Neoarius graeffei. The sequence goes on from NC_083572.1 coordinate 107,101,390, forward strand.
CAGCCAATTCTGTATTTAACGCTAATGTTTCTCTTCTTTTTCTAAGTTCTTCCTTTTTCTGTTCAACTAATTCTTGCTCCTTTTCCAAAACGTGCTTTTCTTGCAGAGCCGCAGCCTTAGCCAATAGCGCAGCGCGCTCTGGCTCTGCGCAAATGAGCGCTGAGCTTGAAACATTTGATCTGATAGATGTACTGGAACGACGGCTGCTGACGGACAAAGCATCAATGTCGGGCAAATCTGCATTCGCTTCAGAAGAAAGAGGGCCAGCAGATAATAGAGTGGGCAGTACTGTGCGCTTCTGGATTGTCAGCAGCGGAGATCCATTTCGCTGCATTAGAAAGAAAAGAATTAATCTGTTTCATTCGCGGCTCATACCAATTTTGCATATCCGCTTCCTTGGCCTCTTTGCTCAAAGTTTGAATGTAAGCGCTATGAAGGCCTTCGAATTCTTGTAGCATTTCATGAAACCTCGCCATATTTTGCTTCACTTCATCAACGGATTCATTATCCAGGGATGAGAATGGGACATTTAAAAAAAACTCTGAAATGTCTGCCAACTTTCCCACATATACAGTGTTGGACAAAAGTTTACATACCCCAACAGAATGTTTCGTTTCTTGCCTATTTCTAAGAGAAATTGAATGATAATACACAAAAACCTTTATTTCACTTGTGGTTAATGGTTGGCTGAAGCCATTTATTGCATTCATTACTGCGTTTACTCTCTGAAAACCATGAAAACAACAAAAACTACCTAAATGACCCTGATCAAAAGTTTACATACCCCTCTGAATTGGCCTGAAAACCAGTACACAATTTGACATAAACAGGACTGAATGGCAATTAAAGGCAACTACCTTCACCTGTGATCTGTTTTCTTCTAATTAGTGGGTGAAAATAAAAGTCAGTAAATTGCTGGACTTTTGAGAGAACCTTTTATCCCTCATCCAGTGCTGCGCGTCATCTTTGAGATTGAGCCATGGGAAAATCAAAGGAATTGTCAAAGGACCTGCGTGAAAAGGTAGTTGAACTTTATAAATCAGAGAAGGGATATAAGAAAATATCAAAGCAATTAAAAATGTCAGTCAGCACTGTTCAAACAATAATCAAGAAGTGGAAAGTCAGGGGCTCTGTAGACACCAAAGGCCGTTCAGGTAGACCAAGAAAAATTTCACCCACCACTGCTAGAAGAATTGTGCGTGATGTAAAGAAGAAGCCCCAAATAACATCTGGTGAACTTCGAGATTCTCTGAAACAAGTTGATGTGGATGTTTCAAAGAGTACAATTAGGAGACTCTTGAGAAGAAATGGGCTGCATGGGAGAGTTGCCAGAAGAAAGCCCCTTCTACACAAATGCCACAAAGAAGCCCGTCTACAATATGCCAGACTGCACAGAGACACACCCCAAACCTTCTGGCAAAAAGTTGTGTGGAGTGATGAGACCAAAATTGAACTTTTTGGGCACAACACTAAACGTTACATCTGGCGAGGAATCAACAAGGCCTATGATGAAAAGTACGCCATTCCCACAGTGAAACATGGTGGTGGATCTCTGATGTTTTGGGGATGTGTGAACTACAAAGGCACTGGAAATTTGGTAAGAGTTGATGGCAGGATGAATGCAGTCACTTATCAAAAAATACTGGAGGAAAATCTACACGCCTCAGCCCGGAAGCTGCGCATAGGACGAACTTGGACATTCCAGCACGACAATGAACCAAAACACAAGGCCAAATCAACTCGTCAGTGGCTACAACAGCATAAAGTGAAGGTCTTAGAGTGGCCATCTCATGCCATGTACACACGTAGCCGGGTATTTTTAAAACCGAACATTTTCCCCCCCTCCGTTTATAAAAACGTTTTATCCACACCACCTCGTCTTCGAAAAAAATCCCTTCCACACATAACCGAACATCTGCGTTTTCAATCACATTCATAAGCATTCCAAACCCGTAGATGGCATTATTTCCCCAAATCCTCCCCCCTAATCACATCGCCTGTGCTCTTGGAGCAGTAGTTGGGCTTCTAAAATTAAACATGTAAATAGCACCTGCACAATAATTAACGCTTTCAAGGCACTACTCCGATCCATTACTCTTTAGCTAGCCGCACACTACGCCGATTTTCAGCGTACCGAGCCAACTGAAGTCGCGAGTCAGGCGTAAAGACTAGTTTTCGATGGTACCGACTCATCTCACAGCCGATTCGAAAAACTAATCGGGAGCCAGACTGATCGGCGAGAGTCGCTAGCAATAGCCAATCATATCTTTCGCATATAACACGTGACATCATTAAACACAATTTCTAGCGCGAGAAATACGTGTTGGTAGCACCTAATGCAGGTATATACTGTAATTCCATAGACTGAAGCTTTATCCATAGACACAGTGGGCTGGAAAGCCACTCTGCTCAAGTTGTGTGGCTGAATTCCAAATCGCTTTAACTCCCCTATATAAGTGCACTATTTAAGGTTGGAAATAATAGCTCATGCAGCCTAGATAGTGCGCTACATATTCCGTGTTGTGTCATTTGTAATTCAGCCTGTAGCATCTTCAAGTGTTGGATTTAACAGTAACTATATCCAATAGCCAATCACAAAGCTATTAAGTTGTCACGTGTCTCTTCAATCGCGACTGCACTCGTCAACAGTCGGGGGATATGTGCGTGCCCTGTCGGGAGTCGGCTCTGAAATGGGTCGGTTCGGTACCGCGTGGATCGCCGTGGTGTGCGGCTAGCTTAAGTCCATGCTTAATCTGGCTTCTGCAGTAAACAAAGGTCGCACGTTTGACGTCAGGGCAGATTTGTTGTCATTTTTTTGGCGCAGATTGCGACGTTCTAAAACGCAAACCTCCGGTTATCTCTGTCTACACGAAAAGGCATACACGGAGTTTTCAAAAATCTTCACTTTGCCCGGAGTTTTTTTAAATATTCGTTTTTGATGTGTTTTCATGTGGATGACAGGCCAAAACGTAGAAAAATATCTTCGATTTAGCAGGTACCCGACTACGTGTGGACGGGGTCTCAGTCTCCTGACCTCAACATTATTGAGCCACTCTGGGGAGACCTCAAACGTGCAGTCCATGCAAGACAGCCCCAGACTTTACAGGAACTGGAGGGGTTTTGCCAAGAAGAATGGGCAGCTTTACCATCTGAAAAGATAAAGAGACTCATTGACAACTATCACAAAAGACTTCAAGCTGTTATTGATGTTAAAGGGGGAAATACACAGTATTAAGAATTGGGGTATGTAAACTTTTAATCAGGGTCATTTGTGTAGTTTTTTTGTTGTCATAATGGTTTAAAAAGAGTTAACATTTTCTTGACAATAAATGGCTTCAGCCAACCATTAACCACAAGTGAAATAAAGGTTTTTGTGTATTATTATTCAATTTCTCTTAGAAATAGCCAAGAAACGAAACATTCTGTTGGGGTATGTAAACTTTTGCCCACCACTGTATATGAATGTTTTCAAATTCAATGATGGTTTAAAACGTTTCTAAACTTTAAGATAACAAATCCCTACAGATATAATTTTATGGAGGTAACCGTAACGATATATTGGATTCCTCCTGACTCTATCTTTCTTTGACAATTTAAGTAAAACGTACCTTTGTGCTTTTTTGTTTTGATGTGCTCCTGGACGTTTCTAGCTCCTCTGTTTCCATAATATGCGAGCACAGAATACACAGAACCTTTCCCGGCACGTCCACTTTTCGGATATGTTCCGTCAGGCACGTCGTCGCAGTTCGTGTCCCTATCTGCACGGTAACGCTACTATCGAGCCATGCCCATCGGAAACAGTTCTTTATCCTGTTCGATTTATCGATTTCCCTGGCACGATCCTCATTTTTGCGGTCCAAAACTTTCGCCATATCGGCGAAGTAACTTTGAAAACTAACCAAAATAACTAGAACTTAAGAAGTGGTCAAAACCGTGTACGTATAGCTTGTTTCTCTGCGAATTGTAGAAGTGAGATGAAACTAGCGCCAAAACGTTGCCGGAAATCGTCGTGAGTTGTCGTTAGCATAAATATTTGAAGAAACCAATGACGCAAATGCGACACTTTGCCAGCTCGCGAAGCACGCATTCGTGCAGCGGCGTCTTCATTGAATGGCTTTTCAGACATGTCTTGATCCGACTCCGATTCAGCCATTGTGCTTCTCATAAACAGTCTTCGTAATTTCTAATCACAACAAAACTATTTCCATCCCATGGCGTAAAGCATTACAATACACTTTGCTTTTCAAGTTAATTTGGCGACGTTTAGTTTGTGTCCATTCCAACACGCTCAACTTCCTTGTTTGTTTTCAGCGATTTTCTTTCTTCTATTCATGTATTCATGCATTTAAAATAAAGTTCATGAAATGTTCTTATTTTTCAGTCCAACCACATCCACAAACGTCCGCGATTCATTCCATTATTTAGATTCAAAGCACATACCTCTGCTGACTTTCCTTTGCTTGATTGTTTGGGGCGTCGGCCTTCTCCGACTCCTTCGCAATTTACAATCCTTTACGAAGTGTTCCAGTATTCCTTAACGAAGTCCACAGCGAAGTCATTGACTTGATTGTAGTGATTAAAACAGGTTAAGTTTTCCATTTTCCTTTGTTCCCATAGATCTTTAAACTTTTCCCATTTTGTTCACTTCCTTGGTTGTAAAGGGTGCAGGAGTCTGACGCGTGAAAGGATGAGGATACGTTTTTCCTCTACGATGAGCTGTTTATTAAACAAAAGAGGGGTAACATCAACTTGTAAAAATATAAAACAAGAAAAGTTTTGTTTGGTTCAGTGAGCTGGCTTGACGCAACAGGCCGACGTTCAGGCACAGTCGCGCGCACGCACTCGGTCACAATCACCCTCACCCTCATGATCAATGACTGTTGCGCGTTGCACCCCTACAGCCTCTAGGCTGCGTCACCACACCAGCTTAAATAGAAAGTATTGCCGCCACCTACAGGGGGACAATCATGACAACACACTAACACAATACATTTATGTGTATTAATGTCAGTTTATGCTTTAGTTCCTCACATTTTTATGCAATCATTTTGTTCAACCCACTGAATTAAAGCTGAAAGTCTGAACTTCAACTGCATCTGAATTGTTTTGTTCAAAATGCATTGTGGTAATGTACAGAACCAAAATTAGAAAAATGTTGCCTCTGTCCAAATATTTATGGACATAATTGTATATGCTGTATGGACATGGGATCAGAAAACAATTTTATTTATAAGCAGTAGCTACATGGACCCATAGGGGACCTCTGGTTTTGTTTTGTTTTTTTGCAAGATCTTCCTTCATATTCATCATAAGTGCTACCGGATGAGGTTTGTTTTGCCTGGCAGCACTTGTTTAAATATATCACTCAGTAGTGGTTAGCACTGTAGCCTCACAGCAAGAAGGTCCTGGGTTCGAGCCCCGTGGCCGGCGAGGGCCTTTCTGTGTGGAGTTTGCATGTTCTCCCCGTGTCCGCGTGGGTTTCCTCCGGGTGCTCCGGTTTCCCCCACAGTCCAAAGACATGCAGGTTAGGTTAACTGGTGACTCTAAATTGAGCGTAGGTGTGAATGTGAGTGTGAATGGTTGTCTGTGTCTATGTGTCAGCCCTGTGATGACCTGGCGACTTGTCCAGGGTGTACCCCGCCTTTCGCCCGTAGTCAGCTGGGATAGGCTCCAGCTTGCCTGCGACCCTGTAGAACAGGATAAAGCGGCTAGAGATAATGAGATGAGATGAGATGAGATTTTCTTTTTATTATATTGACCCATTCACAAACAAAGTCCCTAAATTTACCAGAACAACTCACTCATTGATTTCCTCACGCATGACAGAAACAGATTTACGTCACGGTTTTGGTTCTTCACGTCCCGGATGGAGCTCGGATGAAAAATACAAGTGGTGTATTTCCCAGTAAAACACTCATGTCTGCGTGATATAGATGCATAACGACTTAAAGCAACCGAAGAACTTCTTAACCTCCTAGGGCCTAGCGGTCACATACGTGGACAGCACTTTTTAGAAATTCAGAACAAGAATCCACATACTTTTTCTCAAAAAGTACATCTTATCAAAGATGATGCTTAGTTTTTATTCTAATCAGGTTCTAATAAGCCCAAACAGCAAAAAGAAATAAAAAATGCATGTAAAAAAAAACAGCTTGGGTCTTAGGAGGTTAAGGCAAAGAATGACCTTAAATGGCCGAGTCAGTGAACCCAGCAACTGGCGGCTGGAGTAAAAACCTGCTAAAGGATCTCCTGGGAGGAAAATTAGAAAATCCGGTGGTCACCGAGTGTAAAGGTTTTGCATCCATGTATTCCAAACGAACATAAATATAAGTCTTTATGAGCCTGTGAAAACGAAGGGATTATCTCATCTCATTATCTCTAGCCGCTTTATCCTTCTACAGGGTCGCAGGCAAGCTGGAGCCTATCCCAGCTGACTACGGGCGAAAGGCGGGGTACACCCTGGACAAGTCGCCAGGTCATCACAGGGCTGACACATAGACACAGACAACCATTCACACTCACATTCACACCTACAGTCAATTTAGAGTCACCAGTTAACCTAACCTGCATGTCTTTGGACTGTGGGGGAAACCGGAGCACCCGGAGGAAACCCACGCGGACACGGGGAGAACATGCAAACTCCACACAGAAAGGCCCTCGCCGGCCCCGGGGCTCGAACCCAGGACCTTCTTGCTGTGAGGCGACAGCGCTAACCACTACACCACCGTGCCGCCGAAGGGATTATGTTTTAAAAAAAAAAAATCCCTGGCTGGAAGTCCTAACTGGCTAACGGCCATTTTTGTTAAAGCTGCATTTCTGCCTCTCCATCCTGTGTGTAGGTTGTAAGCTGTTGGTTTACCCCGGAGCCTTTAACATGACCACAGGACCTGCTCACTGGGAGCTGCTTCAGAGAGCTCGGTCAGCCACGTTCCTGTCTCTTTATCACATCCCCTGCACTCGTCCGTCTTCTGCCTGTATGTCAGCGTTTGCTCGTGTTTCTCTGCTACAGGGCGGTGGATAATCAGGTGTACGTGGCCACGGCTTCACCAGCGAGAGATGAGGGCGCCAGTTACGTGGCCTGGGGTCACAGCTCGGTCGTTAACCCCTGGTTAGTACCGTGTCCTGTTTTTTGTGTACGAACTTGTTTGGTTTGTCATGTGACCAGATGTGTGGTACTCATTCATAGAAAAGCCAACACATTGTACTCAAAACTTACACCAAGAGAGCAGTCTTTTCTTTTTCCCTGCTGAATTTAACACCTTGATGAATCAATCAGCCTATGAATCTGGAATGATTGACAGTTTCGTAAGCGTTTCGGACGCCTCTGGAAGAAAGTGCTGACACCTTTCTGTTTTAGCCAGCATTAACTTTGTGCTCCAGTAGCTCTTCGGTTCTTCTGGATTGGTCACTGCCTGAGCGATATGTCCTGTCCCGTCCCGTCCCGGGTTTTAGCAACAACCCTCGTCTCACACTCCGGGAGAACTGGTGCAACTGAACTCGCTTTCCTTTTCTTGTAGTTTTCTTTTCCTTTAATTGTAGATACTGCACCCTCTTTCAATACGGGTTTATAGCCAACGCTCCTCAACAGATCAGAGGTTTCGTACGAGTCTTCAGTAAAATGTGCAGAGCAGAAGAGAGGCCACTTCGTAGGCGCCCAATGTGCCCGTGAACTTCTCACAAAACGCCTCCAAATCTTTCCAGTTTGAACGTTCTTGGGCCATGAATGCAATGTAAATCCACCTTCTGTCGTGTTGCTGCACCCGCCAGCAACACATCTACGTGGCATGACGATAAATTGGCTCAAAATGGAGGATTGGAGTTGCAGTCAGCTCTGTGTTTTAGTAAAGCGGAAATGGTGATGAGACCGATAGACTTCCTGCTGTGACGTCACGGATGTTAAGGTCATTCACTCAGACCGTTACCTATATAAATCACTTTAATCATAAAAATTACTATATTCTATTTATTGTTAACGCTTAACTATTCCTGTGCCATTCTTGAGGTCTCAAGGCATTTATAAACAAGAAGTGAGGCCATGGTTCTGCGTATATGCTTTAAGTTAAAGTACTGAAGTACTTGCTTTTAAAAATACGTAAGTACAGAGGTGGATAGTAACGAAGTACATTTACTTGAGTACTGTACTTAAGTACAATTTTGAGTATCTGTACTTTACTTGGGTATGACTTTTTGGCAACTTACGACTTTAACTTCACTACATTTGAAAGACAAATATCTTACTTTTTTCTCCGCTACATTTTTTTAAAAGATTTTTTTGGGGGCTTTTTTCACCTTTATTGGATAGGACAGTGTAGAGACAGGAAATGAGCGGGAGAGAGAGACGGGGAGGGATCGGGAAATGACCTCGGGTAGGAATCGAACCCGGGTCCCCGGATTTATGGTATGGCGCCTTATCCACCTGAGCCACGACGCCCCCCTCCGCTACATTTCTATCAAGGTCCTCGTTACTATGAAGTGGCTTTGAAAGGGTTTTTTTTTTCTTTTCTTTTCTAGAACGTGATTTGTTTTTTTCGCAGGTGACACTGAGACGGTCTATCAGTAATCACTAGGGTCACGTCACGTCCATAGACTGGATAAAATCAAGTTCAGTTATTTCTCAGCAGCGTTATTTAACACGATGAGTTGATGGCAGAATGAAAGGAGGCGGTTCTTCTAGAGAACGCACGCACTCATGGCTTTACCTGGAACCCATTTTTCAGTTTTCTGAAAGGATTAAAGATTCGTTTTGTTTGAAATGTTTGCTTTGTTTGCCGAAAACGGAACCACATCACGGCCTCCAAAAACTTGCCGTCCGACCTGCAGAAGCATATTGAGGGATGTAAACGTTTTATTCCAGGAGAAAGCTTGCAGTGTCTGCGCTTTTAGAGCTCGCGAGAACGTTGCGATAGCTATGCAGTCTGGTTCGTCAAATGACTTTCTATGGATTTGCCCGCCAAGTTGCCACAGTCTTGTCCACGGCTAACGTTAACACACAGCTAGTTAATTTGGACACTGTTAGTTAGCATTTAAAAACGGAGTTACGCTCAAGGCCAATTTATGCTGACAACCCAGTCCTCGCAGACGGTGTCGCAGACAGTGTCTGCGTAGCCCCCCCACCTTCGCAGACGCTCTGCGCGCACCTCCCAAAAATTGTGACCACCGCAGAAGCCTAGCAGACAGCGCCGCAGACAAGAGGGCTCTGATTGGTCCACTCTACATCCGCTGTACACACACTTCCGCTTCCCTACTTTCCCGGTTTGGTTTGTTTTCACGACCGGCATTTTTAAAAACACGAGCGAAGATGGAGCAGCACGAAGAGCGGTTGATTGAGGAAGTACGTACATCTATACGACTCCAGTTCTAGTCATTAAGTAACCGGAGGATAAACACTCCACTAACCACACCCACCAACTACTCCTAGCGACTTCGCGCCCCCTTGCGTTGTGCCGGTGAATAACATTGCGCACGCCTATTCCCCCGCTCAACAATAAATTACAACTGTCTGCGAAAAGCTATCTGCGAAAGCCTTGTCGCAAGAGCATGCAGAGGCCTTTACATGAATAACGTTAACTTATCTGAAGTCCTTTCAGAAATGTTTCAGCATAATCTTGCCAAATAAACAGAATGTAGAAATCTTTCTTTTCTAGTAGCGTTAGCGACCAATATGATTGAGTTTGAAAAGAGCTTGCTAGCATGTCAGGTGGAGTTTCACTGACTAGCTAGCTTAACGTTAAACCACCATGATTCCACAGGCAGATTCATATGTGCATGAATACGTACACTTGGGCGCATGCAAGACCTGTGAGATGGACAGTATTGTACTAGTCAGTCACAACAAATTGCTGGAATTTTTTGTTTTGATGTCAGATGACGGTACTGACCTGTGTTCTTTGCTCTTGCAGGGGTGAAGTGATCACCAAAGCACAATCGGAAGAAAGCATAGTGTACGCCGATATTGGTGAGTTGTGTTTTTTTTTTTTTCCCCAACAAATCTCATCCACGTGACTTTAATTAACCGGCCACTCTATTAGGAACACCCATACATCCACCTGCTGCTCTGTTTGATGCAGTTCTCTAATCAGCCGATCCCACGACAGCAGCACTGTAGAGGCTTGTTCTTAGTGAGACCTTGAGAAAAGTGCTATAGCTTACACTGATGAAGTCTCTGACCACCAGTGATGGGAATAACGGCATTAGAAATTAACGGCGTTACTTTTTTTAGTAACGAGTAATCTAACTAATTACTTTTTACATCGTTATAACGCCGTTCCTGTTACTTACAATAAAATACTATGCGTTACTTTATTAAAGCTGTTCTCATCTGGCACGCTGCTCGTTCAGCCTTTCTTTACTCTGCTTTCGTGTGGGGCGGGGAGACACGAGACAGCGGCACAGTAAGCCAATCAGAGTAGATTTGGACAACATACGTAGGTAGGCCACGCCTACTGCGCACTCTTTCAATCGGAAGACACAGCGATGGCGAGCGGTCAGCCCAGCACTGCGCTTTCACACTGGAAATACAGCCAGGACTTTTCATTACTTGAAATAAAAGGCAAGAGTGTTTACGTGCAATGCACATTATGTCGAGGAACAAAGCGTTTGTCCTCGTCAGTGGCCAGTAATTAGTAACAATTTTAATAACTACAAAAATATATTACATTTAATAGATGTCTTATCTCACATTGTCCCACAAAATTATTAATATAGTGTAGATAACGTTACTAATTGGTTCTGTTAAGTGTCCATTTCAGTCATTAAACACATTTAACATTCACTTTTATTATGATTACACTAATTGAATTTGATTTTTTTTGAGGGGGAACAAAATGTAACGGAATAATTACTTTCCCTGGTAATTAGTTACTTTTATGACAAAGTAACTCCGTTACTAACTCAGTTACTTTTTGGGAAAAGTAACTAGTAACTATAACTAATTACTTTTTGAAAGTAACGTGCCCAACACTGCTGACCACTGTTTCCACTCTCAATGTCCATGTGCCTGGCAATAAATCCACTTGAAACGTCTTGAAAGTTGAACTTTAATCCTCGGTTTAACAATTACAACGGTTCTAAGATGCAGAGAGTCAGATGCAGAGAGTCAGGTAAGAAAAACTGTTCGCTTCCACGGCTTCTCGAGATCTACCCTGAGAAGCGCGAGACCGTTCTTCTATAGCTGAATGAATTCTAATTCTTGAGAAGCGTGAGACAGTTCTAATTCTAACCTTGCCACATATTCGTCATCATTTTAATCATGAAATAAACTACTTGTATGAAATTACAAATTCAAATGAAATCATTTATACCAGGGCGGCACGGTGGTGTAGTGGTTAGCGCTGTCGCCTCACAGCAAGAAGGTCCTGGGTACGAGCCCCGTGGCCGGCGAGGGCCTTTCTGTGCGGAGTTTGCATGTTCTCCCCGTGTCCGCGTGGGTTTCCTCTGGGTGCTCCGGTTTCCCCCACAGTCCAAAGACATGCAGGTTAGGTTAACTGGTGACTCTAAATTGACCGTAGGTGTGAATGTGAGTGTGAATGGTTGTCTGTGTCTATGTGTCAGCCCTGTGATGACCTGGCGACTTGTCCAGGGTGTACCCCGCCTTTCGCCCGTAGTCAGCTGGGATAGGCTCCAGCTCGCCTGCGACCCTGTAGAAGGATAAAGCGGCTAGAGATGATGATAATGAGATGAATTCTACTTTGGCCACAACAAGCACAATGCATCAAATCACACAGATGCAAATCAAGAGCTTCAGTTAACATTCACACCGTTCAAACATCAGAACGGGGAAAATTGTGATCTCACAGTGAAGTGTGGAAACAAACGCCTTGTTGATAACAGGAATGGCCAGATTGGTTTGAGCTGCCAGGAAGGATATAGTACCTCATATAATCACTCTTTACAACCGTGGTGAGCAGAAAAGCATCTCAGCATGCAACAGAAACCAGAACAACACATTGGGTTCCACTCCTGCAGTCAAGAACTTAAAAAAAAAAATCTTGAGACCAAGAACAAGTTCCTATTAAAGTGGCCGGCGAGTGTATTCCACGATCGGGTTATTATGTTTGAGCCATTCTTGTTTTCCCCCTTGTAGACCTGCAGTACTTGGCTGACGTGCGTCAACAGATCCCGATCACAACACAGAGACGTAACGATATATACACGGTCCACGCTGTTAACGAGGGATGAGTCTGCCTGATTAAGACCCTGTTTACACCTGGTGGCTTCGTGCGTCTCCGATCTCAGTTGGATTCTGATATTTTCAGCTTTTCACATCGCATCCAAATCAGTTTATTATGATTCACTGTTTGTGTTTTTGTGCTCCTTTTGAGAATATGATTATACCTGAAACCAGAAGGATATGTAAATAAAAAATAAAATAAATTTTAAATAAGTTCAAGAACTTAAAGCAAAAATGAAGTGATTTTATCTACAATGATTCCTATATACCGTATTTTTCGGACAATAAGTCGCACTTTTTTTCATGGTTCGGCTGGCCATGCGACTTATACTCCGGTGCGACGTATATAATGGGTTTTTTTTTTTTTTCACCGTGGAATAACTGGAGCTGATGCTGAGTCTGATGACAGCCACGCAGAAGAAGAGGAAACGGCGCTTCGTCTGCCGCTGGAGTTGGCAGAGTTGTTGAGAAGCGACACCGAGGATGAGGAATTCAATGGATTTGCTGATTTGGAGTGAAATCATCAGCTTGATAAACTTGATTGACCTGTGTTTTATTATTAATGATAGGCCTATAGTTATTTAAATAAGTTATGTAGTGATTTTAGGCAGTGCTTAATTTGTGAAGTGGGAGGTCCCAGAACGCAGGAGGTGGGTGGGTCCGGCGACTTAAAAAAAAAAAAAAAGGCGGGGGATGGTTTACTATAACTTTATGCACATGCGCTTATTGTGTGTGTAAAATAATAATAATAATAATAATATCAGACATTATGATCTTAGAAAACGTTTTAGTGACGAACAGTTACAGACAGTAATATGTCGTGATATTATATTATAAAATATTAATTTTTATTAGTCTATATATTAAATTATATATTACATTTATCTTCTAAAATAACAGACTGTACTCATCACAACCGGTTTATTTCACCATTGGAGATCAGATCACACAAGACATGAGTTAAATGACTCATTTTAAGGATTTAAGTAGGGGATTTAAAAGCGGTTGTTGTTTTTTTTCACTAGACGGTTGTTTTTACTACCGTACCTGTCTTTGGAGATGATATACCTATAGCCTACTTGACCTCTGATTTAATGAAATAAAATTCGACAAAAATGAAGAATGACACTCCTCGATGATGACTACAGCTTTAATAACACAGATGAAAGAGCCATGGGGCGATAATAAGCCCTACTGGTAAAAATAATCTAAAAGCAAACTGATTAATGCATCAGGAATAGGCTACTAATATTAGTTATAATAATAATAATATAGGCTATTAGTAATAACGATAGTGATAGTATTAAAGATAGTAGTAGATATTTAAAATAATCAGACTAGGCTACTTACAGGGCAAAGTGCGCGTTATCACTGCTCAGCTGTTCGTTTATTAAATAAACAATGCAGTCGCGCAGTAACCACGCGCCGCTTATCAGATACAATCACAGATTCCATGGATAGAATAACCCTTCAAAAAAGTGCGACTTATAGTCCGGTGCGACGTATATATGTTTTTTTCGTCTTCATAATGCATTTTTTGGCTGATGCGACTTAAACTCCGGAGCGACGTATAGTCCGGAAAATACGGTACATATATTGCACCTGAGTTAAGGATGCATGGTGTGAGGGGATTTTTAATGGATGAACATTATTATTCTCTGCGTTTCTGTGTGTTGAGCTCAAGTGGCCTATACTGAGAAAGATGTTTTTTCCTATGTTGTAATCGCTTTTCTGTGGCCTTGGTGGTAATGAGCAGGGTGCTTGAGTTCATCCTAGCTTGCATCTTCTCATGATGTAACCACCTCTCCTGACCTTGGTGGTGATAAGCAGGGTGCCTGAGTTCTCATAACTACGCATCCGCCCGCACGCCAGGTGCACGCTCTAACAAAGCTTCATAGAAAATCTTGAGCCAATCACGTGAAGATGCAAGCAGTAAGCAAATGCCTTTAGACTATAATAGATAGCAGCCTCTAAAACACAACTCGGAGAGTGCACGCGTACTCTCGCATCACTAGAGGTGATGTTCTGCTTTAATTTTCTTTCTTTCCTTTCTTATATACCTTTGTATGATTTACTTTAATAAATGACTGAAAAGACGACTGTTAAGCGTTCTGAAGTGTTTATTAGAAATTTCCATTACAATGGTAAGACAGTGTACCACAGTGGCATTGTACAGCTTGACAGCAACAGGTAGGAATGATTTCCTGGGTCTCTCAGTTGTGCAGCGTGGAAGAATCAGCTGTTTACCGAACGTGCTCCTGTGGCTGATCAGCTCCTCATGTAGAGGGTGGGAAGGACGGTCTAAGATCGTTTGTTTTTATTTTGGACAGTGTACTCTTCTCCAGCACCACTGTCAGAGAGTCCAGTTCCTCGCCTACAACATGACCAGCCTTCCTGATGATCTTATTGAGTCTGTTAGTGTCCTTCACCTTCAAGCTGCTGCCCCAGCAGACGACAGCGTACAGGATGGCGCTGGCCACCACAGACTCATAGAACATCCGCTGCATCGTTCGGTAGATGTTGAAGGACCTCAGGCGTCTCAGAAAATAGAGACAGCTCTGGCCTTTTTTGTATTGTAATGGAAACTTCTAATAAACGCTTCAGAATGCTTAGCAGTTGTCTTTTCAGTTATTTATTATAGTAGATCATATAAAATAGGAAAGGAAGAAGAGAAGACGACACCACTTCAGTGATGCCGTGAGTACGTGTACAACCCCGATTCCAAAAAAGTTGGGACAAAGTACAAATTGTAAATAAAAATGGAATGCAATGATGTGGAAGTTTCAAAATTCCATATTTTATTCAGAATAGAACATAGATGACATATCAAATGTTTAAACTGAGAAAATGTATCATTTAAAGAGAAAAATTCGGTGATTTTTAAATTTCATGACAACAACACATCTAAAAAAAAGTTGGGACAAGGCCATGTTTCCCACTGTGAGACATCCCCTTTTCTCTTTACAACAGTCTGTAAACGTCTGGGGACTGAGGAGACAAGTTGCTCAAGTTTAGGGATAGGAATGTTAACCCATTCTTGTCTAATGTAGGATTCTAGTTGCTCAACTGTCTTAGGTCTTTTTTGTCGTATCTTCCGTTTTATGATGCGCCAAATGTTTTCTATGGGTGAAAGATCTGGACTGCAGGCTGGCCAGTTCAGTACCCGGACCCTTCTTCTACGCAGCCATGATGCTGTAATTGATGCAGTATGTGGTTTGGCATTGTCATGTTGGAAAATGCAAGGTCTTCCCTGAAAGAGACGTCATCTGGATGGGAGCATATGTTGCTCTAGAACCTGGATATCCCTTTCAGCATTGATGGTGTCTTTCCAGATGTGTAAGCTGCCCATGCCACACGCACTAATGCAACCCCATACCATCAGAGATGCAGGCTTCTGAACTGAGTGCTGATAACAACTTGGGTCGTCCGTCTCCTCTTTAGTCCGAATGACACGGTGTCCCTGATTTCCATAAAGAACTTCAAATTTTGATTCATCTGACCACAGAACAGTTTTCCACTTTGCCACAATCCATTTTAAATGAGCCTTGGTCCGGAGAAGACGTCTGCGCTTCTGGATCATGTTTAGATACGGCTTCTTCTTTGAACTATAGAGTTTTAGCTGGCAACGGCGGATGGGACAGTGAATTGTGTTCACAGATAATGTTCTCTGGAAATATTCCTGAGCCCATTTTGTGATTTCCAATACAGAAGCATGCCTGTATGTGATGCAGTGCCGTCTAAGGGCCCGAAGATCATGGGCACCCAGTATGGTTTTCCGGCCTTGACCCTTACGCACAGAGATTCTTCCAGATTCTCTGAATCTTTTGATGATATTATGCACTGTAGATGATGATATGTTCAAACTCTTTGCAATTTTACACTGTCGAACTCCTTTCTGATATTGCTCCACTATTTGTCGGCGCAGAATTAGTGGGATTGGTGATCCTCTTCCCATCTTTACTTCTGAGAGCCGCTGCCACTCCAAGATGCTCTTTTTATACCCAGTCATGTTAATGACCTATTGCCAATTGACCTAATGAGTTGCAATTTGGTCCTCCAGCTGTTCCTTTTTTGTACCTTTAACTTTTCCAGCCTCTTATTGTATGGAGAGATTTTTGTTTCTTTATTATCCGTACTCGCAGACACCATGATCCACGCGAATGATATAATATTCAAACGCAAGTACAAAATTCGTGACTTGTACATTGGGATTTGCACGCATGTATCAGGTTTTGCATGTGCATCTGTACTGAAATTTCGTTTGCGACTCCTGCGTTCTTTGTGTGAAGTGATGAATCTGCATTTGCAGATCACCCAACACGCGGATGAATCCTTGCTTCCGCCTGCGTAATTTTGAGACATTCATTTCGCACTTTTCCAATCCGATCCGCATACGCAAAGGTCTCAGTCCACACGCCAGAGGCTTGCACCCCCCTCCAGTAGAGGGCGGTGTTTCTACTTTACCAAAGTTCACTCCGGTTCGGCTATGGACACAAATCATAAGCTCATAAGGTAAGTCAGCTAAGTCAGTTGTGAAAGTCAGCTTTATTGTTACACAAAGGAATCAAAATTACGTGTCTCACTGTTTCGTGCATAGACAAAGACAGAACAAACATTAAATTCAGAGCATGAAGTAAAGTATGGTATTATGTTCTTAACCATCCTAGGTTTAACAAGTAACATTATTGTAATAACATTTTTACTAGCGACTACAGTATCCTCAAATACATACAGCTGAACATCTTGTAGTGTGTGTGTGTGTGTGTGTGTGCATTATTTATTTTGAGCATGTATCTTGGTTTACAAAAATGCGAAGTGTTACTGCATGTCTTTACATGTTGTTCCCCCAGATACAATATCGTCATCTTTGGCTGCATAGATGGCTTTTCCCGTAAGGTGAGTACAGCGCAAAAGTCCAATCGTCCATGCCGTTTTATGGTAATCCAAGTGTGGTCACAGAATATTGGCTTTGCCATGTATTTACATAAATTTGAAAACAAAAAAGGCAATTTGAGACACATTGTGTTTGCTTACCTGCTTGTTTATGTCAGAAGCTATGGTTGAACGTTTTTTTTTTTCTAAACTTGCGTCCATCTTGTCAACAGATAATGTACCTGAGAGCTGCAGACAATAATCGGTCTGAAACAAACCTAGCCTTCTTCCAAGAGGCAGTTCAGGAATTCGGCTATCCACTCAGGTGAAATTTCACTTGGGTCCACTATGTCAAGGAACTGCTAACCATGGCACAACTATTCAGATAATCTTATTGACCATGTCTACATGCCTTAAAGGAACAGACCGCCGTATTTCTATAAATGTGTTCTTCTCTGAACTGAGACAGGCTGATGGGTAGCTCTCTGAGCTCTGTGCGTGCCCCCAGTCAGTTAGACGCGCCCCCCAAAGTTGTTAGAATGTAGCTAGGCTCAGCAAAGTGGGTGGCATTTTTTCGGGCTAACGTTAGATATGACCAAGCTCTTCCACATTTTCCCTGGACACTTACAATGTTGAGCGTTCACGCCATTGCATTGGATTGACGGTGTTGCCATGTCATTCAGATGTTTTCCAGGTTCCTTATAGTCCTCCTCTGTGAAATGCTCAGAGCAAACTCGCCAGGTCTTCACAACTTCCAGTGTTGAGGGATCCAGTTGTAACGCAACTAGCTTCTAGCTGCTATCCAAACTTGCCGTTGTTTGTAGTAGGTTGGATTTGTGTGAAACATCACAGGACTGTATACCCTCGACTTGTTGTCTCAACCCAGCAAGATGCATTTAACAACCATTACATGCATTTCAATATAGAAATACGGTGGTCTCTTCCTTTAAATTATTTCATTCATTTCTGAGCCTGATGATTGGCTGATATTAGTTAGCATACGGTAAAACAGGCTTGCCCGAAAAGGGGTAGAGGACTATTACAGTACGTGTTCCCTATCACCTTCAATTTCACTACCATTATACAAACACAATTGCTTGACGTCTGTGATATTCATTCCCGTCTCATGTAGGACCTGTTTACACGTATATGGATATTTTTGTAAACGTACAGTAAACATCAAGCGAGCCACTCCAACATTCTCTCCCCCTTGATCTGCTTGAACTCTATGCAAAATATTGTCAATAAAACATAAAATAAGGTGTGGCAAAGAATATCATTTAACAAGCATACAAGGAACTTACAAAGAGCAAATAAAGGACAGCTTCTTTACTGTGATATTGGACTGGTGCAGTGGACATGTGGGAAAGGGAAAATGTGAAAAGGGATATGGGACCTACTGATTAGGGACTTGCGCTACGTTCACACTGCAAGGCTTAATGCTCAATTCCGATTTTTTTGTGAGGTCGTTCACATTAACAAAAATATGCGACTTGTATGTGATCCTCAGTATGAACGAAAAGCGACCTAAAAGTGTTCCGCATGCGCACTGCAGGATACGACGACGTCACACGCAGTGAGCATGGCCAGTGTTTACGGAAGTAAAACCGCCCGGTTGCGGTATGACCCATCCAATCTAGCTTGAATAGCTGTATTCCCCCAAATGGAAATCAGCTCCCTAACCTCTGCGTCCTTCCATTGAGAAGATTCAGAACCTTCACAGCATTGATGTCATGCGCAGGGGCGCAGATACGTTTTTTGAACTGGGGGGGGGACAAAGCTGCCAGCAAACCAACCCCAACCCCAATATGCCTGTCAAACTCGTTGTGGGTTACCATAGCAACCAAGCTCGAGCTCGCAACCTGTGCAGTCTGCGCAGCTCAACCAACCGAATATCAGTCTTTGTTTTGTTTTATGTGAATTGTTGCAACTATGTATGTACTGCCGTGCACCTCAATAAACCGAATGGTAATTAGTCTTTTGATTTTTCCGTGAGGTTTGCCTTATGCAAAGAAAGACAGCATAGACGTTTTTTCCTCCCTATAAGTGGGGGGGACCGAGCGAGGTGAATTTAAATCTGGGTGGGACGAGTCCCACCCTCTATCTGCGCCCGTGATTATGCGCCATGTTGTTGTAACTTTTTTGAGAGACCCGCCGCCTACTTCAGCGCAGAATAGTGACGTTTGTGGCTTGTTGATGACGTGTAAGTCGGATGAATGCGACCTGGCGGTTCAGACTGAAGTCGCATATGAAAAGAGCGGATAGGAATCGGAATTAGGACCACATATCCAAACGGCCTGGGTCGGATTTGAAAAAAATCAGATCTGTGTCGTTCATATTGTCAATAAAAGATCGGATACAGGTCACATATGGACGAAAAGATCGGATTTGAGTCACTTCAGCCTGCAGTGTGAACGTAGCCTTGGTTACACGTATGTGGATATTTTTAAACGCTGATTTTTTTTTTTTACCCGTTTACATAAAAACACGGCATGTGGATAAAAATAAAAACGCCATTGTGACTGGTGTGTTTCAGAAATCTCCACTTAAAACCCCTACTTTAAAAATATCCACTTTAGGGAGCTAAAACTCTGTTTATGTGTAACAAAAGGCCCAAACGGATACGTTTACAAAAATATCCATATACGTGTAAACAGGTCCTACATGAGACGGGAATGAATATCACAGATGTCAAGCAATTGTGTTTGTATAATGGTAGTGAAATTGAAGGTGATAGGGAACACGTACTGTAATAGTCCTCTACCCCTTTTCGGGCAAGCCTGTTTTACCGTATGCTAACTAATATCAGCCAATCATCAGGCTCAGAAATGAATGAAATAATTTAAAGGAAGAGACCACCGTATTTCTATAATGAAATGCATGTAATGGTTGTTAATAAATGCATCTTGCTGGGTTGAGACAACAAGTCGAGGGTATACAGTCCTGTGATGTTTCACACAAATCCAACCTACTACAAACAACGGCAAGTTTGGATAGCAGCTAGAAGCTAGTTGCGTTACAACTGGATCCCTCAACACTGGAAGTTGTGAAGACCTGGCGAGTTTGCTCTGAGCATTTCACAGAGGAGGACTATAAGGAACCTGGAAAACATCTGAATGACATGGCAACACCGTCAATCCAATGCAATGGCGTGAACGCTCAACATTGTAAGTGTCCAGGGAAAATGTGGAAGAGCTTGGTCATATCTAACGTTAGCCCGAAAAAATGCCACCCACTTTGCTGAGCCTAGCTACATTCTAACAACTTTGGGGGGCGCGTCTAACTGACTGGGGGCACGCACAGAGCTCAGAGAGCTACCCATCAGCCTGTCTCAGTTCAGAGAAGAACACATTTATAGAAATACGGCGGTCTGTTCCTTTAAGGCATGTAGACATGGTCAATAAGATTATCTGAATAGTTGTGCCATGGTTAGCAGTTCCTTGACATAGTGGACCCAAGTGAAATTTCACCTGAGTCGATACACTGTAAAAAAAGAATAGTTGAGAATACTTGAAATTTCAAGGCAACCGTCTGCATTAAGAATTTTATGTTTTGCCAACGATGTGCCCATGATAATCCAAACTATGATAAAACTGTTATCTTTATTAAGAACTCTTAATTAAGTCAATTTTCAATTCCTCATTCTGCCAACATAGATTTCTCTTTTTGCTGAACAGTGGCATTCACAGTAGTACAAAAAGGCAATTGAGGTTATCACAATTTTTTTTTTTTTAGATTTTTTTGGGGCTTTTTTCACCTCTATTTGGATAGGACAGCGTAGAGACAGGAAATGAGCGGGAGAGAGAGAGACGGGGAAGGATCGGGAAATGATCTCGGGTCGGAACCGAACCCGGGTCCCCGGATTTATGGTATGGCGCCTTATCCACCTGAGCCACGACGCCCCTGAGGTTATCACAATTTATCATTAAACTATACATGCCTTTTTTCATTGTTCTACACAATTACAAAAATTTTTAAAACCCACGTCGTGGGTATGGTGTCATGGCTCAGGTGGATAAGGCGCCATACCATAAATCCGGGGACCCGGGTTCGATTCCGACCCGAGGTCATTTCCCGATCCCTCCCCGTCCCGCTCATTTCCTGTCTCTACACTGTCCTATCCAAATAAAGGTGAAAAAAGCCCCCCAAAAAAGTCTGATAACCTCAATTGCCTTTTTGTACTACTGTGAATGCCACTGTTCAGCAAAAAGAGAAATCTATGTTGGCAGAATGAGGAATTGAAAATTGACTTAATTAAGAATTCTTAATAAAGATAACAGTTTTATCATAGTTTGGATTATCATGGGCACATCGTTGGCAAAACATAAAATTCTTAATGCAGACTGTTGCCTTGAAATTTCAAGTCTGCTCAACTATTCTTTTTTTACAGTGTAGCCGAATTCCTGAACTGCCTCTTGGAAGAAGATTGGAACGTAAATGGCGTCAAACAAAATTGGTAGTGTTCAAATTGGCGTGGAAGGAGAGCTTCCTGAAGTATAGAAAAGCTCTTAGTGCTGCGAGATCAACATATCTCTCCTCCCTAATAGAAGATAACAAAAATAATCCTAGATTCCTATTTAATACTGTAGCAAAATTAACCAGGAATAAGTCCACTATAGACACATGCACACCTGCAGTATGGAGTAGCAACGACTTCATGAATTTTTTTAATGACAAAATTGAGAATATCCGACAAAAAATTCAAACTACTAATTTAAGGTTAGACAATGAAAGTGACCTCGTAGTTAACAATATAACTGTATCAGATCATCAGTTAGAATGTTTTACTCCCCTAAAAGAAACTGAATTACTTTCATTAATCTCTACATCAAAAGCCTCAACTTGCGTACTAGATCCCTTACCGACACATCTATTCAAACAGATAATGCCTGGAGTAATTGAACCGCTTCTAAAAATAATAAATTCTTCTCTTATGATTGGCTATGTACCCAAATCCTTTAAACTAGCAGTTATCAAACCCCTGATTAAAAAACCTGACCTTGATCCCTGTCAGCTGTCCAATTATCGGCCAATATCAAACCTCCCCTTTATCTCCAAGATCCTTGAAAAAGCTGTGGCACAGCAGTTATGCTCATATTTACATAGGAATAACATCCATGAAATGTATCAGTCAGGATTTAGACCTCATCATAGCACAGAGACAGCACTGGTTAAAGTAGTAAACGACCTACTGTTGGCGTCTGATCAGGGCTGTGTCTCGCTACTTGTGTTGCTTGACCTTAGTGCAGCATTTGATACCATTGATCATTCCATTCTTCTGGATAGACTAGAAAATGTTGTGGGAGTTAAGGGAATGGCCCTCTCCTGGCTCAGGTCTTATCTAACTGATCGTTATCAGTATGTTGATATAAATGGTGATATTTCTAGACGTACCGAGGTAAAGTTTGGTGTTCCACAAGGTTCTGTCTTGGGTCCACTGCTTTTTTCTCTATATATGTTACCTCTGGGCGATATTATTCGTAAACATTGTATTAGTTTCCACTGTTATGCTGATGACACACAGTTGTATGTCTCTGCAAAACCTGATGAGAGACACCAGCTTAATAGAATTGAGGAATGTGTGAAGGACATTAGACACTGGATGCTTATAAATTTCCTTCTGCTTAACTCTGACAAGACTGAAGTACTTGTGCTAGGACCACATACAGCTAGAAGTAAGTTTTCTGATTACACAGTAACTCTGGATGGCCTTTCTGTTTCTTCACGTGCAGCAGTAAAAGACCTCGGAGTGATTATTGACCCCAGTCTTTCATTCGAAACTCACATTGATAACATCACCCGGATAGCTTTCTTTCATCTCAGAAATATTGCAAAGATAAGAAATTTAATGTCATTGCATGATGCAGAAAAACTAGTCCATGCTTTCGTTACCTCCAGGTTGGATTATTGTAATGCCTTACTGTCTGGATGTTCCAATAAGTGCATAAACAAGCTCCAGTTAGTTCAAAATGCCGCAGCAAGAGTCCTTACTAGAACAAGAAAATATGACCACATCACGCCTGTCTTATCCACACTGCATTGGCTCCCAATCAAATTTCGTATTGATTATAAAATACTACTATTGACCTTTAAAGCACTAAATGGTCTCGCACCACAGTACCTGAGTGAACTTCTGCTCCTCTATGACCCGCCACGCCTACTTAGATCAAAAGGTGCAGGCTATCTGCTGGTACCTCGTATAGTGAAGGCTACATCAGGGGGCAGAGCCTTTTCTTACAAAGCCCCACTGTTATGGAACAGCCTTCCAAGTAATGTTCGGGAATCAGACACAGTCTCAGCATTTAAGTCTAGGCTGAAAACATATCTGTTTAGTCAAGCCTTTTATTAATGATGTTTATGAGGTAAAGGAGTAGATCTGGAGGGTCCTCAGACATAGAGTGTTTTGGTAAACTGGGATGTATGGATGCTGTCAGTCCCCACTCGCTTGCTCACTCGAGTTTGTTGACGGTGCAGTGGCTGGCTGCTTTATGTCCCGGGGCTCCCTCATGCCTGTGTTACCTTCTGGCTCTCTCCTTTTAGTTATGCTGTCATAGTTAGTTGCTGGAGTCCCTGCTTGTACTCGGTGCAATATGTATACTGTTCCTACTTATTCAGGTGACATCGGGCATACCTAACCACCTGTGTTTTCTTTCTCTCCCCCCCCACTCCAAATCTGTCCCTCTGAGTTACATGGAGTCAACAGGAAATCTTTTGGTGGAGACGGTGTGGACCTCGACTGGCTATCGTAGCCTGCAGGGAATCGGCCGTCAGACATTCTGTCGCATGTCCCAGACCCGGTGAAATGTAACTGAATTGTCTTGGCCAGGCCTAAGGGTCCCATCTGCATCTCATCATTGGTGAGGAGTGTGCTCCCATCACCCAATCAAGCATCCAGCCAGAGCAGGTCATGATATATTTTTTTTTACCATATTAACATGCCATTGTGTGTCATGCCTGATGTAAAGACTCTCGTCTCTGCGAGCCTACCACACAGATTTAATACTTGTCATTTTTAGGGCATACCTAACAACATGTTTTCTTTCTCTCCCCCCCCCCCCCCCCCCCTCTGTCCCTCTGAGTTACATGTTGATCCTGGGATTGAGATGCTGGCCTCTTCTGCCCCTCGGACCTGCTTGATCCATCCTGGTGCCCTGTGTCTGGTCGGAGTTTTATCGCCCCACTCCTGTGAAGGACGGCCCCATGAGGACAGTTGAGGGTTATACCTGTTAAAACTGTTAATATTATAGTCAGGCTGTCTGTTGTTGCCCAAATGAGGATGGGTTCCCTTTTGAGTCTGGTTCCTCTCGAGGTTTCTTCCTCATGTCGTCTGAGGGAGTTTTTCCTTGCCACCGTCGCCACAGGCTTGCTCATTGGGGATAGATTAGGGATAAAATTAGCTCATGTTTTAAGTCGTTCAAATTCTGTAAAGCTGCTTTGCGACAATGTTTATTGTTAAAAGCGCGATACAAATAAACTTGATTTGATTTGATTTAGGTTTGTTTCAGACCGATTATTGTCTGCAGCTCTCGGGTACATTATCTGTTGACAAGATGGACGCAAGTTTAGAAAAAAAAAAAACGTTCAACCATAGCTTTTGACATAAACAAGCAGGTAAGCATACACAATGTGTCTCAAATTGCCTTTTTTGTTTTCAAATTTATGTAAATACATGGCATTAATGTAAATACATGGCAAAGCCAATATTCTGTGACCACACTTGGATTACCATAAAACGGCATGGACGATTGGACTTTTGTGCTGTACTCACCTTACGGGAAAAGCCATCTATGCAGCCAAAGATGACGATATTGTATCTGGGGGAACAACATGACAAGACATGCAGTAACACTTCGCATTTTTGTAAACCAAGATACATGCTCAAAATAAATAATGTACACACACACACTACAAGATGTTCAGCTGTATGTATTTGAGGATACTGTAGTAGCTAGTAAAAATGTTATTACAATAATGTTACTTGTTAAACCTAGGATGGTTAAGAACATAATACCATACTTTACTTCATGCTCTGAATTTAATGTTTGTTCTGTCTTTGTCTATGCACAAAACAGTGAGACACGTAATTTTGATTCCTTTGTGTAACAATAAAGCTGACTTTCACAATTGACTTAGCTGACTTACCTTATGAGCTTATGATTTGTGTCCATATGCACAAGGTACATAGGGCAGGGAACTGAATAAGTTCTCCTTACAACACACCCCATTTGGGTCATTCTGCAGTGTGTCCCTAGACTGTCCACACGATGCATAGCAGCCTTAACACGACTCCATTGGATTCGGTACCCTTGTGCCACCAGAGTCGCCTTGACCAGCCTGTATCCTGCATGTGGCATTGTCTCCTTTATGGCAGAAACACGCTCATCCAGCTCAGCATCTGTGCAAGTGCTGTACAGTCCTCTGACAGAAATGTTGTACTCAGACATCCTTCTGTACAATGTAGCACGACACAACCCCATCAATCCAGCTATGGTATTCAATGGTAACCCGATGTCCAGAAGGTGCTTCAAATGATCAGGACAAATGGAGATTTTAGGTCGACCAGCTGTACTTCGGCTTTCAAATTGCACTGGTGCTACAGGGTGGTGCTGATGTTCCCTTAGCATCAGGGCATTGACCAATGCCCTCAAACAGTCAGTTATTTCCTGGGACACTGGAATATGGTGGGATATGATGTCCAGGAAAACCATTTCCTGTGTACACACAAACCGCGGGTAGTCTTCATCCATGTCTGTTTGCTGAAGAACAAGTGTGACCCTGGTCAACAGTCTGTCCAAAACATGCTGTCTCAATAATTCCTACAAAGAAAAATCAAACATAAGATGGCATGCATAATCTCTAAAATTAAAGAAAATAATAAACCCCCCCAAAAGCATATCCTAAAAGTATTCACTCCCTAATACTCTGTTATTAAACGTACCAGCCCCCTAAGCCCTAAGTAAATGCACCTACTGTATTTATGCATTTGATTTATAATCATGTGTGGGCAATAAAGTATAGAGGAGGTTGGAACATTCCTCTTTTTATATTAAATCCAGAGAGAATAAGCTTTCATACATTAATGGTACTCCAGAGATAGCTTTTAGAAAAGTGAATAGTTTTGGCGCCTATGAATCTATGATTACAATGTTTGCTGCATACTGTGGACTGTCTGTTTTAGATAATGCTGTTTTTGTCTCAATCCTGAAAGCTTAAATCTGTCTGAAATCCATAACGCCATCGATCGACTGGAAGCCATTTTCATATACGCAATCTGCATTTGGCTACCTAGACCATACATTTCCACTGTAGCCTACATAAACGTCGTTTCGTTTGTAGTCGACTAGCCTGCTAGCAATGCGATGGCCTATGTGTGACAACCCTTATGGAATAACTGCAATACACTCTCTTTTTGCATTTGCGTTTTTGTGTCAACATATTGTAGGCTATTCAGTAATAGGCTACTGTACTTTTTACTGTACATTTCTTCATAAGGGAAATGAAACAAACACGCATTGCCAAAAGTACTAGCGAGTCAGTAGACTACTTGCAAAGTTGGTCTAAAAGTACTTAATCTCTGACTACTTGATCATGTCAAAATATTCGCTTCACCCAGGCATTCATTTCTGTTTCCATTTCGTCCTTGAGGTTAACGTGATGTTATTGCTTCCATATTTCGCTCCATTAAAAATTTTCTGGTAGACCTCTGGTAGTACCACAGCCGCCTTGGTAGTACAGTAGTTGTTTGCGGGTAGCCGAACCGGAGTGAACTTCGGTAAAGTAGAAACACCGCCCTCTACTGGAGGGGGGTGCAAGCCTCTGGCGTGTGGACTGAGACCTTTGCGTATGCGGATTGGATTGGAAAAGTGCGAAATGAATGTCTCAAAATTACGCAAGCGGAAGCAAGGATTCATCCGCGTGTTGGGTGATCTGCAAATGCAGATTCATCACTTCACACAAAGAACGCAGGAGTCGCAAACGAAATTTCAGTACAGATGCACATGCAAAACCTGATACATGCGTGCAAATCCCAATTTACAAGTCACGAATTTTGTACTTGCGTTTGCATATTATATCATTCGCGTGGATCACGGTGTCTGCGAGTACGGATAATAAAGAAACAAAAATCTCTCCATAGGGGTTGTACTCTGAATTGTGTCTTCGTGGCTGTTATCTATTATATTCTAAAGGCATTCGCTTACTGCTCGCGTCTTCACATGATTGGCTCAAGATTTTCTATGAAGCTTTGTTAAAGCATGCACCAGGATGTGCAGACATATGCATGTTTAGGGAGAACCCAGACACCCTGCTTATCACCAGCCAAGGCCACAGAAAGTTGATTACAGGATGTGGAAAAAACTTTTCTGAGTGCACAAGGCCACTTGAGCTCAACACACAGAAACACACAGAATAGGAATGTTTATTCACTAACTTTCCTTCACAGTATAGTGTCCATGTTCATTGTTCCATCAATGATGGCAAGCCGTCCTGGCCCAGATGCAGCAAAACAGGCCCAAACCATGATACTACCACCACCATGTTTCACAGATGGGATAAGGTTCTTATGCTGGAATGCAGTGTTTTCCTTTCTCCAAACATAACGCTTCTAATTTAAACCAAAAAGTTCTATTTTGGTCTCATCCATCCACAAAACATTTTACCAATAGTCTTCTGGCTTGTCCACGTGATCTTTAGCAAACTGCAGATGAGCAGCAATGTTCTTTTTGGAGAGCAGTGGCTTTCTCCTTGCAATCCTGCCATGCACACCATTGTTGTTCAGCGTTCTCCTGATGGTGGACTCATGAACATTAACCAGTGTGAGAGAGGCCTTCAGTTGCTTAGAAGTTACCCTGGGGTACTTTGTGACTTCGCTGACTATTACACGCCCTGCTCTTGGAGTGATCTTTGTTGGTCGACCACTCCTGGGGAGGGTAACAATGGTCTTGAATTTCCTCCATTTGTACACAATCTGTCTGACTGTGGATTGGTGGAGTCCAAACTCTTTAGAGATGGTTTTGTAACCTTTTCCAGCCTGATGAGCATCAGCAACGCTTTTTCTGAGGTCCTCAGAAATCTCCTTTGTTCGTGCCATGATACACTTCCACAAACATGTGTTGTGAAGATCAGACTTTGATGTTCTTTAAATAAAACAGCGTGCTCACTCACACCTGATTGTCATCCCATTGATTGAAGACACTGGACACTAATTTCACCTTCAAATTAACTGCTAATCCTAGAGGTTCACATACTTTTGCCACTCACAGATATGTAATATTGGATCATTTTCCTCAATAAATAAATGACCAAGTATAATATTTTTGTCTCATTTGTTTAACTGGGTTCTCTTTATCTACTTTTAGGACTTGTGTGAAAATCTGATGATGTTTTCGGTCATATTTATGCAGAAATATAGAACATTCTAAAGGGTTCACAAACTTTCAAGCACCACTGTAAGTATAAATAAATCAGTCCCCTGCAGTTTATGTAGTTGGTGCTCACACCAAACCGATAACGATCTCTGGGTTTACCTGCATTCCTGAGATTGCTTCCGGAGCCATTTTTCCAGGCCTGGCAAAATCTGATCCAATAAAACATCTAACCGATCAGGTAATTGTTTACATATTACGTTGTCTGAGCACATGCTTTTTTTTCCCCAGGCATCTTTGTACATCCTTGTTGCATCATGAACTCACGGAATAGAGATTCATGGAAAAAAAAAAACAAGTACGGATCTTTTATTCATGGATCTGATTCATTTTCTGTGAAATAACAGTAAAATAAACACAATTGCAGGTAAGATGTTTTAATTATGACCTTCGGCAGTCCAAACATTTGTTTGTTTGTTTTAGACCAGGGGTTTTCAAAGTGTGGGAGAGTCCGCCCCCCCTCGGAGAGCAAATAAACAACAGCCCCCCCCCTTACAATTTTTGTTGTTGCTATACTTAATGTTCCATTCGTATTTTTAAAAAAAATGGTTGTTGTACACATTATTTTTTTCTTTTTCACATTTTAAACATCTGTGCTTTTTAAAACATCTTGTTTTACACATTTTAAACATCTCATAGCATCGTTAGCTAGCACCTCTTGGCAGACAACACACTGTGGCAGTGGAGCATCTTCAGATCCAGTCCATGAAAATCCAAACTTTAAATAATCGTGGTCATACTTCCTTCTTTTTTCAGTCCCCCCAGGATTCCGCGGGCCTTTTTTGTGATTGTTGCGGGCTAAAATGTCTGATGTTGCGGGGGGGTTTCCAAAAAAATTGCGCTGAAAGTTGCGGTGTTTTTTAGGTTTTTGTTACGATTACATTGCGGGAGGAAGTGAAAGTTGCGAGAAATTGTTGCAATTTTCTTTTTTTGTGATTAAAATTGAGTGATATGTTAAATATTAAGTTACTACTGAAAAACTATTGATTAAAAAAAACAGAGAAATGGTCCTATAAACAACTTTACCAATATAAAAGATTACCAGGACTACAAAAATGCAGAAAAATCGGCTTTACTTATCCAAATGCACCTGTTGGTTCAAAAGTTAAAGTGCAGAGAACCTCACAACACAACATGAAGTTACCTTAAAATATAATATAAACGCCTCAGCTTTCATGTAAGAAAAAAAAACTATTAATACTAGTGCTGTGTGCAGGCAGTCTCTCCTGAAGACTAAATTAAACAATAATTATAAACTAATAAAATAAATGGCTCGGGCTTCATAGAAGAAAAAAAACAATTTGAACAGAATCTCACAGTATGATGCTGAAGCTGCCTAAACAATGGAAAATAAAATACCATTTTGGCAAAAATGTTGGCATCCATTAATTTCTTGTATTAAGTAAAAAAAAATAAAGTGCACACAGTCCTTCACTGTAAACATAACAGACTTTCAGTGTTGCCAGATACTGCTGACGTTTTCCAGTCCAAAATATGTTCAAAACCCACCAAAATGCACTTGAAATCGTCCAATCTGGCAACACTGCGCATATGCTGCTTCTCTTGAACACACGGAAGTAAGGCGGAAGGTAGTCTGTTGACGTCACCTCAAGACGACGCCAACGATTGGTCAAATTTGCGGGAAAGTTGCGGTGATTGGATATAATTGCAACACCGCCCTGAATTCGCAGGGATTGGTTGAATTTGCGCTGAAGTTGCAAATCGCAACATCCTGGAGGCTCTGTTTTTTTTGCTTGGCCCAGACTTTGTCTCCTCACTCACTGTAGCTTTAGGTACTAAAAACCGATCCATTTTATCTCTCACGTTGCGCCCCCCCGAAGAACTCTGGCGCCCCCCAGGGGGGGCGCGCCCCACACTTTGAAAAGCCCTGTTCTAGACTTCTTAATTTTTTATCTGTGATGCATCATCTGTATGAAATCTGTAACCAATCTGTAGTGTTGTGCATGAACACGCTCGTTTTTCCATGAACTTTGAACTGAACGCAACAACTTTGTAATGAAAGAACTTGAACGTGAATTCGTTCAAATTATGCGACATGAACGACAAACATGAAGATGAATGAAACATGAAACCTGATGAATCAGGGGGCACGTCTACTTGCAAGATATTTTACGTTCTACTACTTCACTGTCAGTCTGATGTTGTTGTCACTCACTGCCCTGAGGTGCCGCATGTGTGCAATGCATCATGGATAACGTAGTGTGAAGCCGGAGATAGTGGATGGCTCTATGATTTGGCTCCATACTACGTTACCCATGATGCAGCAGAGCAGAGTAGGCGTAACCCAGCGTTCCCTAGCTACAGGCAGTGTTGCCAGATTGGGAGGTTTCCCGCCCAAGTTGGGCGGTTTCAAGTGCATTTTGCGGGTTTTGAACATATTTTGGGCTGGAAAACGTCAGCAGTATCTGGCAACACTGGCTACAGGCAGCGGACAGCGCGCACACCACAACCGGTGCACACTCACAGCAACATGGCCAGTGAAAGTTCAAGTAGCCGCACGGAGAACACAGATGAGACGGATTCTCCTCATGGTTATTTACAGCAATTTTACACAATTTCACACAAAGACTCAGACGGTAAAAACCTTACCTTTCTGTGTAAGCTCTGTCCACCTTTCCTGAAAAAAACAAGTAAGAACATCGACAACGTCGTTCTCAAATTTGAAACGACACATTACATGCACGTCCAAATCGAGCTGCTGTTGGTAATCGAGCAAAGGGTCCCAGCAGGGGTGCCAGAGAAATCCAATCCTACACGCACAAGTGAAATCGGGCTAAGGTGCATTGTGCACCCGAGCCACACGTGGCGCTACACGCCCCATCGTGTTGGTACACTTCCGGTTGTCATAGTGTTGCCAGATACTGCTGACGTTTTCCAGCCCAAAACAAGTTAAAATCCGCTAAAATGCACTTAAAACCCCCAATCTGGCAACACTAGCAGTTCCGTGTTCAAGCTGTTAGGCTTGCTCTAACAGACTATGGCTACAAACTGTCCGGCGCAGACCACTGTTTTGTAAGACAACTTATTTTGCACAATAATATTTTTCTAAAGTCCATTTTTTGCTTACAAAAAAATATATATTTTTTTTGCTTACAATTTAACTTATGTCTTAATAAACACACAAAAAGTTCAATTGTTTTGTTTTTATTGACATTCTTCAGATGTTGGATATATATATATATATATATATATATATATATATATATATATATACACACACACACAAATACAATGACTTGTTTATGTACACAATTCACAGCTATGCAACAGCTGTACAGATGTATTTGGTGATACAGTAAGTGAGCTAAATTTTAACAGTGCAAACAATGCCACAAAAAGAAAAGATTCATGCCGTTGTCATGATTCGTTGTCATGCCGACCGAGGCTGTTGTGTTTCCCGCTTGTGGTCTCGTCACTCGTCACTTCCGGAAGTAGCTCGACAACTAGCTCGATAGGGTATACATGCGCAAAGTAGCTCAGCAGAAATCGCATAAACTAGGTCGTGTAGCTCGATTCCAAGAAATCAAGTTCGGTTCAATTATAGACCCTTTTCAGTCACGTGACCTTAGTAAACGCGACCGCCATTTTGGACATGTAGTGGACTTCGGCTCGAATCAGTTTGAATGCGAGGAAGGCGACAAACGAAAAACATAAAAGAAAAAGGAGCGAGATGCAGAAAACACCTTCACTATCCAGCGACGTAGGGCATTTACAGGGCGAGCAGAGGGAGAGGTATTTGCAAAAATTGAGGTTAGCAGGCTTAGAGAACGACGTTTACCTGCTTCCACCAGGATTGTTCACTGACGTACGGAAGTACACGAAGCCCTCGTCTTTACCTGACTTCGGCCCACATGATCTGTATACCTATGTCATTAAAAACCCATCGCCATACACATACACGCCAACGTCCGAGGTTCCGGAGCGCGCTCTGGCTTGCTCCAGGAGTGCTCCGGCCGAGGTTCCGGAGCGCACTCCGGCTTGCTCCAGGAGTGCTCCGGCCGAGGTTCCAGAGCGCGCTTCGGCTTGCTCCAGGAGTGCTCCGGCCGAGGTTCCGGAGCGCGCTCCCGCTTGCTCCAGGAGTGCTCCGGCCGAGGTTATGGAGCGCGCTCCGGCTTGCTCCGGAGCAAGCCGCTTAATTTGAGGGCAACCTCGGTCGGAGTGTGCTCCAGAACCTCGGCTGGAGCACTCCGGGAGCAAGCCGGCACGCGCTGCTTAATTTGAGGGGAACCTCGGCCGGAGCACTCCGGGAGCAAGCCGGCGCGCGCTGCTTAATTTGAGGGGGAGCAAGCCGGAGCGCGCTCCGGAACCTCGGACGTTGGCTCCGGCAGCTATTTATACTGGATCCGTTGTAAATAGCTGCCGGATCATAATTACAGTAAACTAGTAAATACAGTAAAGGAAAAACTTGAGACTGAAAGGTTTTAACAGTCATCCAAATGACTGAACGTAAACATTGCTACAGTAACATACCAGCTACTTGTTGACATTAGCTAGTCAACAATAGCTACTACAGAAGAACAGAGGTTACAATGGGTTATTTTAGCCTATTTGGTTACACACTCGCCGCCACAGAATGTTAACAGCAATGTAATGCCTTTTCTGGCTAATTTTATTCGTCTTACCTCCAACAAAGTGGTCACTACACAAGCGTTGGTATGCCGAGGGCTGCCAATCTTTCCTGTTAATGGCCGCTATCCATCTTCTCCGTCGGGATCCGATAAAATGATAACCCTTGCCTTGTTTGTTGATGGTTACTACATCCAGGTGCACAACAATATAGTGGCATGATGGAAGTCTTGCTGAAAGTAAAAACTTTCTTTGCTGCCATTCCTCAATGTTGGCTGTGGTAAACTACTGGTAGTACACGTCCAAAATGGCGGCCGCGTTTGTCGTGACG
The DNA here is from genome assembly GCF_027579695.1 of Neoarius graeffei. NCBI lineage: Eukaryota > Metazoa > Chordata > Actinopteri > Siluriformes > Ariidae > Neoarius > Neoarius graeffei. The sequence goes on from NC_083572.1 coordinate 107,134,772, forward strand.
TCACGTGAAAAGGGTCCATACATGGCATTTTGAACTTCGATTTCAGTCGAGCAACGGCAGAAATTCGATTCTCTCTATGTGCATGTAAACGTAGTGATTGAGTTGAAGCATCTGTCCAGTTTCAAAGCATATATGCAAGTCCTCGAGGATCAGAAGGGAAAGGGCAAGAAGATCCCCTGCCAAAATCCCAAAATCCAAGTCACACTGCCTGCAGCCTTCAAGAGTACCACTGTCTCCCAGCAGCAGGTAGATAAACTGATTATTGACTACATTGTGGAAGATTTACAACCACTAAGCAAAGTTGAGAAATCCTCGTTCATCAGACTAGTTTATTAGAAGTTACTGTTAGTTGAAACTGAAAGCATTTGTTTGAAGTCACGTGTAACGTTTTGGTGCAGTGGTTGAGTCAGTGAAGAAATCAAAATATTTTGTCCTTTTTCCATATATAGTATGTACAATAACTTCCATTTTGTGTGATAGAATATCCATCCATCCATTATCTCTAGCCTCTTTATCCTTCTACAGGGTCGCAGGCAAGCTGGAGCCTATCCCAGCTGACTACGGGCGAAAGGCGGGGTACACCCTGGACAAGTCGCCAGGTCATCACAGGGCTGACACATAGACACAGACAACCATTCACACTCACATTCACACCTACGCTCAATTTAGAGTCACCAGTTAACCTAACCTGCATGTCTTTGGACTGTGAGGGAAACCGGAGCACCCGGAGGAAACCCACGCGGACATGGGGAGAACATGCAAACTCCACACAGAAAGGCCCTCGCCGGCCACGGGGCTCGAACCCGGACCTTCTTGCTTTGAGGCAACAGCGCTAACCACTACACCACCGTGCCGCCCGTGATAGAATATAATATCTATAATATGTGAGTAGTTTTGAGCTAGAATGTAGCATATGATTTTAGTCTTTATTTTCATATCCCGCCTAAAAGTAAAATGAACTGAACTTTGAACTAGTTCAGAATTAAAACTGTGAACTATGAACGTGACCAGTTCACTTTTAACATGTTTGAACTGAACTTGAACTAGTTCAAAAAAAGTGTGAACTTGCACAACACTGCCAATCTCTAATATACTGAAACATCCGTGAATTATTCGCATCTGTGATGCATATTAAAATCCGTAACCACTCTGTATTTTGTATCCTTTTTTAAATTTTCTTATTATTATTCTATTTCCGTAATCTGTGACCTGTCTCTATTTTATCAACCACTGGAGTGTGTACATGGGTTGTTTTGAAGCCCAAGCTGTACGGTATGACCCGGAATAGAATAATGTGCTACTACTTGGAAAAAACTTCCATGACTATTCCTAAATCGCATGCAATTATTTCCCGGATTGTACAACTACAATCAGAAATATTCAACCCCCTCACCTCAAAAGACGTTACAGTGATGTGGATGAAAGATAATGACAATAAATGACATAAAACCTCATTAAAACAACCAAAAATATTTATAGTTACATATTTGAGTTATTTTGACATCAGCAGTTGACTTAACTTTGAAGTTCAAATGAAAATGTAAATCTTTTAATGCGTGCACTATTATTCAAGCTTCAGTGCTTTTGTGGAGCATCTTTTAGCTTTTATAACTTCTTACAAACGTTTTCGGTAAGTGCAGACAAGCTTCTTGCACCTCTCGATTGGAATCTTTGCCTATTGTTCACGTGCAAAAGCCTCTATCTTAGTGATGCTTGGTGGCTTCCGTGCTGCAACTGCCTTCTTTAAATCCCACTAAAGATTTTCAATCGGATTTAAATCTAGCGATTGAGAAGGCCACTCCAGGACGTTCCAGGATCTTTTTCTCAACCAAGCTTTGGTTGACTTGGAGGTGTGCTTGGGATCATTGTCTTGTTGGAAAGTCCATTATTCACCAAGGTTTAATTTGTCATAAGAAGGCATCACGTTCCTCTTTCAAATGGCCTGGTATTTCTGGGAATCCATGATGCCAGGTACACGATCAAGATTGCCAGTTCCTGCCGCAGAAAAACAGCCCCACATCATCAATGACCCACCTGGGCTTGACTGTAGGGATGGTATTCTTCTGGTCATAAGCCTGGCCTTTCGCATGCCAGACATACCGCTGGTCCATATGTCCAAACAGTCCCAGTTTGGTTTCATCAGTTCATAGAACTGCCTCCCAAAACTCTGTAGTCTTTTCCAAATTCCTCCTGGCATCTTCCAGTCGACTTTTGATGTTACTTGTGGTCATGAGTGGAGTGCGTCTTGGAATCCGGCCGTGAAATCCTTGTTTATTTGGTGCACGTCTGATAGTTGCCACTGAAGCACTTGTACCAGCCTTCATCATGTCATCCTGTAGGTGTCTTGCACTCACATGGGTTTTTTTTCTTAGTTGTCCTGACTAAGTGGCTAAGGGCCCTTGATGAAATTTTGGGCTTTCTTCCACGGCCAGGCAGGTTTGCAGCTGTTCCATAAGTTTTAAACTTCCTTATAATGCTCCCAATGGTGTCTCTTGGAATGTTAATTTTTTTTTGAAATCTTATACCCAAGGCCGTTTAGGTGTGATGAAATAATCTCCTCTCTCAGCTTTTGTGGAAGCTCCTTTGTCTTTCCCATGATTGTAACTGACGTTACAACATATCAGTGGTTAAACATATTTATGTTTTGTATTTTGGCTGGAATGTCAGTTTCTCTGGTATTTTTTTTTTTTTGTTCATCAGGATTCCTCCGTACTTCTACTGTAATATTTGAGGGACGACTGAGGGTTCTACACAGAACAACTGAGGGTTTTAATGGACTGTCCATGTGTAGAAACACTCTGAATCCAAGACATCCAGGAGTCACCCAAAATGGATGGTTGAAGATCAGAAAATCACCTGGTCTTTGATAGGTTTTGAGCTCTGTATACTCAAGGAGACTGAATTGACAAAGTATGATCTGGGGAACGGAGACCTCTGGTGCCTCGAAGATCCTGCCTCACAGATATCTGGGAGCAAACGGTCACTGACGCAGACACAGCTGCTCAGAGATGTTTCTAAGTTTATTGAAGGACAAATATGAGGACATATCCACATTCAAGAGTGTGTTGTAGTTAAATGATTGGATGACAATGATTTAAGAAGCTGAGTTATCTATGTGTGACAGAACAACAAACGGGTGATGAAGCATTACATCGCTGGTTTAACCCATACTATTTATGAACGAAGAGCGACATTATGTACCATTCCATCACCTATCAGGATCGTAGTCTTAAGAAAGACATTACTGGTCAACGTAACCTTCATTAAGTTAAGCCGAGAGAAGGATGTGCAAGCAAAGATAAAGGCCAATTTATGCTGACAACCCAGTCCTCGCAGATAGCGTCGCAGACAGTGTCTGCGTAGCCCCCCCACCTCCGCAGACGCTCTGCGCGCACCTCCCAAAAATTGTGACCACCGCAGAAGCCTCGCAGACAAGAGGGCTCTGATTGGTCCACTCTACCCGCTGTACACGCACTTCCGCTTCCCTACTTTCCCGGTTTGTTTTGTTTTCACGACCGGCATTTTTAAAAACACGAGCGAAGATGGAGCAGCACGAAGAGCGGTTGATTGAGGAAGTACGTACATCTATACGACTCCAGTTCTAGTCATTATAAAAAAAAAAAAAGTTCTAGTCATTATAAGTAACTGGAGGATAAACACTCCACTAACCACACCCACCAACTACTCCTAGCGACTTCACGCCCCCTTGCGTTGTGCCGGTGAATAACGTCGCGCACGCCTATTCCCCCGCTCAACAATAAATTACAACTGTCTGCGAAAAGCTATCTGCGAAAGCCTTGTCGCAAAAGCATGCAGAGGCCTAAAGTGTCACGAATTGAACAAACCCAAACAAGGAGCAATCAGAACAGCGTATTCCGGTTTCAAGCATGTCAAACAGATATCTCTATCAGTGTGTTCCCACGATCTAAATTCCTTCCCGCACCATATGGCGTATTAGGCGATGCCGCTCTCCATTTCTGTAGCCCTCGGCCTCTCGCCTGTTACATAGCTAGGGTTACAGTGGGGTGAGGGTCCTCTGGTAACCGCGAGAGTTTGACTCCCTACTCACATCTGTATTGCAGCGTGCCTTGCCAGACAGCAGTAGGTACCATTTTTATAATGGTCTTTGGTATGACCCGACCGCGAGTAGAACTCGCGATCTCCAGATCGAGAGGTGGACACGCTAACCACTAGGCCAACTCACGATAGCCTCAGGGTTTTGCTCTTCTCACAGGAGTGGAACCTCATGCAGTCTTCTGCTCTTGTATCCCATCCACCTCGAGGTTCAATACTGTATTTTGTGCATATTCTGAAATGCTTTTCTGCTCACCATGTTTGCCAAGAGTGATTGACATACTCTTCTAGGCTTCCTGTCAGCTCAGACCAGTCTGATTATTAGTATCCTCCTCTCATATCTCATTAATAAGGTGTTTCAGCCTGCAGATCCCCCCCCCACGCACAGGGTGTTATGTTTATTTTCTGCACCACCCTGAGTAAACTCCAGAGGCATTGTGTGTGAAAATCCAACCATGACCATGTGTGCCACACTTAAAGTCTCAGAGATCAGACTGTTTCTTGATTCTGATGTTTGATCCAAATATGATCAGAAGCTCTTAATCTGTATCTGTATGATTTTATTTATGCGTGCTCCTGTGACATGATTGGCTGTTTGGATAACTCCATCCACATTAACTGGACAGGAGCAGTCATGCACTCTGATTGGCTCCTCTACTACCAGGCTATCACCTCGTATACCATGACTAGAGAAAAACAAAATGACGGCGTGTGTTGCTGAACCAACCGAGGACGAAATAAAAACTCTACTCGAAAACAAACCCGGGCGGCACGGTGGTGTAGTGGTTAGCGCTGTCGCCTCACAGCAAGAAGGTCCTGGGTTCGAGCCCCGGGGCCGGCGAGGGGCCTTTCTGTGTGGAGTTTGCATGTTCTCCCCGTGTCCGCGTGGGTTTCCTCCGGGTGCTCCGGTTTCCCCACAGTCCAAAGACATGCAGGTTAGGTTAACTGGTGACTCTAAATTGACCGTAGGTGTGAATGTAAGTGTGAATGGTTGTCTGTGTCTATGTGTCAGCCCTGTGATGACCTGGCGACTTGTCCAGGGTGTACCCCACCTTTCGCCCGTAGTCAGCTGGATAGGCTCCAGCTTGCCTGCGACCCTGTAGAAGGATAAAGCGGCTAGAGATAATGAGAGAGAGAGAGAGAGAGAGAGAAAACAAACCCCCAAAAATATGTGGCAGATCACAGATCCAGGGGCACATGTCGGCCCGGGGGCATTTTGAGTTATTGACAGATTCAGAAAGTACAGTTTCTAAGCTTTCCAATGATGCCTTCCATGTGGAGATCTGACAATATTTGAAGAATGTGTGGCCTTTTGAAAGTGTATACTTCTTAAAACAGAAAAGGGAGAAAATCGCCCTCAAAGTTTTCCATCTCAGCTACTCTGGGTGTAGGGCGGGCACATAATGGTGCTCATTTGCATGACATTAAGGAAAGCCCTACCCCCTACGAGCTAGCACGATGCTACTTTCATGTAAACAAAGATCACCACGTCAATTTTCCTTCCATGCAAAGTATGCCCAACACAATTATGAAGTACAAAAACAAGTCCTAAAGTATACTTTAACGTTTTGTGGTTGAAAAATTACTCACATCCGTAAGAAAGAAAGATAGCACGATGATGACACAACTAACACAACACTAGTTTCATGTAAAGCCTCGGTCACAACCGGCCGTATGTGCTCCTACAGCTGATCTACACGCAAAAACCGCAAGAAACACACGGAGAGCGCGCATGAAACGCACGAGAGCGCGCGTGTGTTGTGCTGATTTTCGAGCCGCAGACGGCCGCAGAGGTTCTTTGTCATGTCAAACAAACTCTACGGGCGCTTACGTTTTTTTCAGGTTGCAAGACAAACTTACGGCCAACGCGCGTCTTTCTCCGTGAACAAAAAAAAAACGCAGCGATTTGGGAAACGCCAAAAATCACAACGGCCAAAAAATCGTACGTCCGGTTGTGACCTAGGCTTAACCAAACTACAACACTCTCCGTTACATGCAAAAATAACCACACAGCCTTAGATTAATAAACTCACCCCATCAGAAAGAGAAACGGTGCCTTGCACACACCAATGCCTCCGATGAAATGTAATCCTAGAATGGTCCGTGTATCATCCAATCATTCAAGTATTCCATTCAATCTTGAAAACGAGGTTGCGTTTTTTTTTTTTTTTGCTAGAAATGGTGATCTCCGATGTAAATACCGTGTGTCTGTTTGCTTCGCGGTGTGTCACCCTCCTCTGCGCTCTGTTTAGTAACTCATTCCATAGTGAAATTACACGCTTGTATGCAGGTTAAGTAGCCATGCGCTCAGCTCGTATCACAGCTGATTCGCGGAAAAAAACCCCAAAAGACTTAAATCATCATGTGAATGGCCCATATTTACCCACACCCCTAACTACCCACACCCACACACCCACACCCCCCTAATTACCCACACCCCCCAGCAGGCTACAGTCCTGACAAAAACGAGACAATTTGCAACAAAAAATGTATGCTTTTCCAACAAAACAATCTATTATCTGAAATACTGATTGCATTCTTCAAGATCTCAACTTGCACATGATGGAAAAAAACAAAAATCACAAATTTGAAAAAAAAATGCTTCTTTTGCAATTATCTCGGATTCGTTTCGGCCGACATGCGTCCCTGGATTCGGTGAGGGGTCACAAATATTAAAAAAAAGCAACAAAATATGGAATTGAAAGTATTTCATGGTAAGAACGTCTCATCTCATCTCATCTCATCTCATTATCTGTAGCCGCTTTATCCTTCTACAGGGTCGCAGGCAAGTTGGAGCCTATCCCAGCTGACTACAGGCGAAAGGCGGGGTACACCCTGGACAAGTCGCCAGGTCATCACAGGGCTGACACATAGACACAGACAACCATTCACACTCACATTCACACCTACGCTCAATTTAGAGTCACCAGTTAACCTAACCTGCATGTCTTTGGACTGTGGGGGAAACCGGAGCACCCGGAGGAAACCCACACGGACACGGGGGAGAACATGCAAACTCCGCACAGAAAGGGCCCTCGCCGGCCACGGGGCTCGAACCCCAGGACCTTCTTGCTGTGAGGCGACAGCGCTAACCACTACACCACCGTGCCGCCCTGGGTAGAACGTATCTTTAAAAAAAATTCAAGAATTATCATCACATTTTTCACAAATTGCTCCTGTCATTTTGCCAGTTTGTTTACATTTGTCATCTTTAAGCGTTAAAATTTGTTGAATTTTTTAGACTGGTTCAAAAGCTCAAGGAAATTACAGAACTGAAATGTCTAAGGAAGAATTAAATAAATGTCTAAAACTGTTCTAGACCTCGGTACGACAGCGAGACGGCACTTTTGACAAAAGAACAACACTAAAGTCAATCCGTGCAGCGAGCGGGAATGATTTTGACAGACATTTTGTGTGAAGTTTTTTTATTTATTGAATTTGCAAACAAATAAGCAAGCAAGCTCTGTTTCTCAAAATCTAGTGAATGTGGACAGAATAAAACAGTGGTGTACGACTCGATTTGATGGAATAATTATTAATTATCTGAAGTAAACAAGTAAAGTAAATTTCAGGGTATGTTTACTTTGTATGAGCTTTCAAGAATGATAAATTATTCATAAGAAAGTTATTATTTATTTGAAGAAAACTGGTATTAGAGAGAACTTTACTGATCCCTTTGGGCGGGTTCCCTCAGGGGAATTAAAATCCCAGCAGCATCATTACAGATAAACAGAGAATAGAAATAGAGAAAAGACTTCTGGATAAATTAAGTATTTACATATACCAAAAAAGTGTGTGTGTATATATATAATGGTATAAATATTTACTTCCAATCAAATGTTTAAAGATTTTACTGAGGTGACACTTGAAGAACTTCATGATTTATGGTTTTAATTTCGAAACAAACCGACAGAAGACCATGACTTTGCAAGTTATTCAGATCAACGTGGTCATGAGCTCGCCCCTTCGGATTGACCAATCAGCAGTGTGTGTTTAGGTTTCAAACACGGCGATTGGCCAGCTGCGGGCTTTACATCCAGGTCCGTGTTAAAGCGGAGGTCTGGTCAGTGCCGCGCTTCCGGAAGTTGTTTGCTTTCTCCGCATGGACTCGAACAGCAGCGAGTGTTCGGCGCGGATTCCGCCCGGAGTTCCGCTCCTTCGCCACGGACGCGATTCACGCTGGTCAGGAAGCTGAGCAGTGGAGCTCCAGGGCGGTGGTGCCTCCGATTTCACTCTCCACCACCTTCAAACAGTTCAGTCCCGGAAAACATGTCGTGAGTCTCAGTCTTAATCTCTCTCTCTCCTGTCTCCCTCACCAGGTCCTCTCTCTCTCTCCTGTCTCCCTCACCAGGTCCCTCTCTCTCTCTCCTGTCTCCCTCACCCGGTCCCTCTCTCTCTCTCCTGTCTCCCTCACCCGGTCCCTCTCTCTCTCTCCTGTCTCCCTCACCCGGTCCCTCTCTCTCTCTCCTGTCTCCCTCACCCGGTCCCTCTCTCTCTCTCCTGTCCTCCCTCACCCAGGTCCCTCTCTCTCTCTCCTGTCTCCCTCACCAGGTCCCTCTCTCTCTCCTGTCTCCCTCACCAGGTCCTCTCTCTCTCTCCTGTCTCCCTCACCAGGTCCCTCTCTCTCTCTCCTGTCTCCCTCACCAGGGTCCCTCTCTCTCTCTCCTGTCTCCCTCACCCGGTCCCTCTCTCTCTCTCCTGTCTCCCTCACCAGGTCCCTCTCTCTCTCTCCTGTCTCCCTCACCAGGTCCTCTCTCTCTCTCCTGTCTCCCTCACCCGGTCCCTCTCTCTCTCCTGTCTCCCTCACCAGGTCCCTCTCTCTCTCTCCTGTCTCCCTCACCAGGTCCCCCTCTCTCTCTCCTGTCTCCCTCACCAGGTCCCCCTCTCTCTCTCCTGTCTCCCTCACCAGGTCCCTCTCTCTCTCTCCTGTCTCCCTCACCAGTCCCTCTCTCTCTCTCCTGTCTCCCTCACCAGGTCCCCCTCTCTCTCTCCTGTCTCCCTCACCAGGTCCCTCTCTCTCTCTCCGTCTCCCTCACCCGGTCCCTCTCTCTCTCTCCTGTCTCCCTCACCCGGTCCCTCTCTCTCTCTCCTGTCTCCTTCACCCGGTCCCTCTCTCTCTCTCCTGTCTCCCTCACCCGGTCCCTCTCTCTCTCTCCTGTCTCCCTCACCAGGTCCCTCTCTCTCTCTCCTGTCTCCCTCACCCGGTCCCTCTCTCTCTCTCCTGTCTCCCTCACCAGGTCCCTCTCTCTCTCTCCTGTCTCCCTCACCAGGTCCCTCTCTCTCTCTCCTGTCTCCCTCACCCCGGTCCCTCTCTCTCTCCTGTCTCCCTCACCAGGTCCCGTCTCTCTCTCTCCTGTCTCCCTCACCAGGTCCCCCTCTCTCTCTCCTGTCTCCTCACCAGGTCCCCCTCTCTCTTCCTGTCTCCCTCACCAGGTCCCCCTCTCTCTCTCCTGTCTCCCTCACCAGGTCCCTCTCTCTCTCTCCTGTCTCCCTCACCAGGTCCCCCTCTCTCTCTCCTGTCTCCCTCACCAGGTCCCTCTCTCTCTCTCCTGTCTCCCTCACCCTGGTCCCTCTCTCTCTCTCCTGTCTCCCTCACCAGGTCCCTCTCTCTCTCTCCTGTCTCCCCTCACCAGGTCCCTCTCTCTCTCTCCTGTCTCCCTCACCCGGTCCCTCTCTCTCTCCTGTCTCCCTCACCAGGTCCCTCTCTCTCTCTCCTGTCTCCTCACCAGGTCCCCCTCTCTCTCTCCTGTCTCCCTCACCAGGTCCCCCTCTCTCTCTCCTGTCTCCCCTCACCAGGTCCCTCTCTCTCTCTCCTGTCCTCCCTCACCAGGTCCCTCTCTCTCTCTCCTGTCTCCCTCACCAGGTCCCCCTCTCTCTCTCCTGTCTCCCTCACCAGGTCCCTCTCTCTCTCTCCTGTCTCCCTCACCCGGTCCCTCTCTCTCTCTCCTGTCTCCCTCACCCGGTCCCTCTCTCTCTCTCCTGTCTCCCTCACCAGGTCCCTCTCTCTCTCTCCTGTCTCCCTCACCAGGTCCTCTCTCTCTCTCCTGTCTCCCTCACCAGGTCCCTCTCTCTCTCTCCTGTCTCCCTCACCCGGTCCCTCTCTCTCTCTCCTGTCTCCTCACCAGGTCCCTCTCTCTCTCTCCTGTCTCCCTCACCAGGTCCCTCTCTCTCTCTCTGTCTCCCTCACCCGGTCCCCTCTCTCTCTCCTGTCTCCCTCACCAGGTCCCTCTCTCTCTCTCCTGTCTCCCTCACCAGGTCCCCCTCTCTCTCTCCTGTCTCCCTCACCAGGTCCCCTCTCTCTCTCTCCTGTCTCCCTCACCAGGTCCCCCTCTCTCTCTCCTGTCTCCCTCACCAGGGTCCCCTCTCTCTCTCTCCTGTCTCCCTCACCAGGTCCCCCTCTCTCTCTCCTGTCTCCCTCACCAGGTCCCTCTCTCTCTCTCCTGTCTCCCTCACCCGGTTCCCTCTCTCTCTCTCCTGTCTCCCTCACCCGGTCCCTCTCTCTCTCTCCTGTCTCCCTCACCAGGTCCCTCTCTCTCTCTCCTGTCTCCCTCACCAGGTCCCTCTCTCTCTCTCCTGTCTCCCTCACCAGGTCCCTCTCTCTCTCTCTGTCTCCCTCACCAGGTCCCTCTCTCTGTCTCCCTCACCAGGTCCCTCTCTCTCCTGTCTCCCTCACCAGGTCCTCTCTCTCCTGTCCCCTCACCAGGTCCCTCTCTCTCCTGTCTCCCTCACCAGGTCCCTCTCTCTCCTGTCTCCCTCACCAGGTCCCTCTCTCTCTCTCTCCTGTCTCCCTCACCAGGTCCCTCTCTCTCTCTCCTCTCCCTGTCTCCCTCACCAGGTCCCTCTCTCTCTCTCTCTCCTGTCTCCCTCACCAGGTCCCTCTCTCTCTCTCCTGTCTCCCTCACCCGGTCCCTCTCTCTCTCTCCTGTCTCCCTCACCCGGTCCCTCTCTCTCTCTCCTGTCTCCCTCACCCGGTCCCTCTCTCTCTCTCCTGTCTCCCTCACCAGGTCCCTCTCTCTCTCTCCTGTCTCCCTCACCAGGTCCCTCTCTCTCTCTCCTGTCTCCCTCACCAGGTCCCTCTCTCTCTCTCCTGTCTCCCTCACCAGGTCCCTCTCTCTCTCTCCTGTCTCCCTCACCAGGTCCCTCTCTCTCTCTCCTGTCTCCCTCACCAGGTCCCTCTCTCTCTCTCCTGTCTCCCTCACCAGGTCCCTCTCTCTCTCTCCTGTCTCCCTCACCAGGTCCCTCTCTCTCTCTCCTGTCTCCCTCACCAGGTCCCTCTCTCTCTCTCCTGTCTCCCTCACCAGTCCCTCTCTCTCTCTCCTGTCTCCCTCACCAGGTCCCTCTCTCTCTCTCCTGTCTCCCTCACCAGGTCCCTCTCTCTCTCTCCTGTCTCCCTCACCAGGTCCTCTCTCTCTCTCCTGTCTCCCTCACCCGGTCCCCCCCCCCTCGCTCTCCTGTCTCCCTCACCCGGTCCCCCCCCCCTCGCTCTCCTGTCTCCCTCACCCGGTCCCCCCCCCCTCGCTCTCCTGTCTCCCTCACCAGGTCCCTCCTCTCTCTCTCCTGTCTCCCTCACCCGGTCCCTCTCTCTCTCTCCTGTCTCCCTCACCCGGTCCCTCTCTCTCTCTCCTGTCTCCCTCACCCGGTCCCTCTCTCTCTCTCCTGTCTCCCTCACCCCGGTCCCTCTCTCTCTCTCCTGTCTCCCTCACCAGGTCCCTCTCTCTCTCTCCTGTCTCCCTCACCAGGTCCCTCTCTCTCTCTCCTGTCTCCCTCACCAGGTCCCTCTCTCTCTCTCCTGTCTCCCTCACCAGGTCCCTCTCTCTCTCTCCTGTCTCCCTCACCAGGTCCCTCTCTCTCTCTCCTGTCTCCCTCACCAGGTCCCTCTCTCTCTCTCCTGTCTCCCTCACCAGGTCCCTCTCTCTCTCTCCTGTCTCCCTCACCAGGTCCCTCTCTCTCTCTCCTGTCTCCCTCACCAGGTCCCTCTCTCTCTCTCCTGTCTCCCTCACCGGTCCCCCCCCCTCGCTCTCCTGTCTCCCTCACCGGTCCCCCCCCTCGCTCTCCTGTCTCCCTCACCCGGTCCCCCCCCCCTCGCTCTCCTGTCTCCCTCACCAGGTCCCCTCTCTCTCTCTCCTGTCTCCCTCACCCGGTCCCTCTCTCTCTCTCCTGTCTCCCTCACCCGGTCCCTCTCTCTCTCCTGTCTCCCTCACCAGGTCCCTCTCTCTCTCTCCTGTCTCCCTCACCAGGTCCCCCTCTCTCTCTCCTGTCTCCCTCACCAGGTCCCCCTCTCTCTCTCCTGTCTCCCTCACCAGGTCCCCCTCTCTCTCTCCTGTCTCCCTCACCAGGTCCCTCCTCTCTCTCTCCTGTCTCCCTCACCAGGTCCCCCTCTCTCTCTCTCCTGTCTCCCTCACCAGGTCCCTCTCTCTCTCTCCTGTCTCCCTCACCAGGTCCCCTCTCTCTCTCTCCTGTCTCCCTCACCCGGTCCCCTCTCTCACTCTCCTCTCCCTCACCCGGTCCCCTCTCTCTCTCCTGTCTCCCTCACCAGGTCCCCTCTCTCTCTCTCCTGTCTCCCTCACCAGGTGCCCCCTCTCTCTCTCCTGTCTCCCTCACCAGGTCCCCCTCTCTCTCTCCTGTCTCCCTCACCAGGTCCCCCCTCTCTCTCTCTCCTGTCTCCCTCACCAGGTCCCTCTCTCTCTCTCCTGTCTCCCTCACCAGGTCCCCTCTCTCTCTCTCCTGTCTCCCTCACCAGGTCCCTCTCTCTCTCTCTCCTGTCTCCCTCACCAGTCCCTCTCTCTCTCTCCTGTCTCCTCACCCGGTCCCTCTCTCTCTCTCCTGTCTCCCTCACCCGGTCCCTCTCTCTCTCTCCTGTCTCCCTCACCAGGTCCCTCTCTCTCTCTCCTGTCTCCCTCACCAGGTCCCTCTCTCTCTCTCCTGTCTCCCTCACCCGGTCCCTCTCTCTCTCTCCTGTCTCCCTCACCAGGTCCCTCTCTCTCTCTCCTGTCTCCCTCACCAGGTCCCCTCTCTCTCTCTCCTGTCTCCCTCACCAGGTCCCTCTCTCTCTCTCCTGTCTCCCTCACCAGGTCCCTCTCTCTCTCTCTCCTGTCTCCCTCACCAGGTCCCTCTCTCTCTCCTGTCTCCCTCACCAGGTCCCTCTCTCTCTCGTCTCTCCTGTCTCCCTCACCAGGTCCCTCTCTCTCTCTCCTGTCTCCCTCACCAGGTCCCTCTCTCTCCTGTCTCCTCACCAGGTCCCTCTCTCTCCTGTCTCCCTCACCAGGTCCCTCTCTCTCCCTGTCTCCCTCACCAGGTCCCTCTCTCTCTCTCTCTCCTGTCTCCCTCACCAGGTCCCCTCTCTCTCTCCTGTCTCCCTCACCCGGTCCTCTCTCTCTCTCTCTGTCTCCCTCACCCGGTCCCCTCTCTCTCTCTCCTGTCTCCCTCACCCGGTCCCTCTCTCTCTCTCCTGTCTCCCTCACCCGGTCCCTCTCTCTCTCTCCTGTCTCCCTCACCCGTCCCTCTCTCTCTCTCCTGTCTCCCTCACCAGGTCCCTCTCTCTCTCTCCTGTCTCCCTCACCAGGTCCCTCTCTCTCTCTCCTGTCTCCCTCACCAGGTCCCTCTCTCTCTCTCCTGTCTCCCTCACCAGGTCCCTCTCTCTCTCTCCTGTCTCCCTCACCCAGGTCCCTCCTCTCTCTCTCCTGTCTCCCTCACCCGGTCCCCCCCCCCCTCGCTCTCCTGTCTCCCTCACCCGGTCCCCCCCCCCTCGCTCTCCTGTCTCCCTCACCCGGTCCCCCCCCCTCGCTCTCCTGTCTCCCTCACCCGGTCCCCCCCCCCTCGCTCTCCTGTCTCCCTCACCAGGTCCCTCCTCTCTCTCCTGTCTCCCTCACCCGGTCCCTCTCTCTCTCTCCTGTCTCCCTCACCCGGTCCCTCTCTCTCTCCTGTCTCCCTCACCAGGTCCCTCTCTCTCTCTCCTGTCTCCCTCACCAGGTCCCCCTCTCTCTCTCCTGTCTCCCTCACCAGTCCCCCTCTCTCTCTCCTGTCTCCCTCACCAGGTCCCCTCTCTCTCTCCTGTCTCCCTCACCAGGTCCCTCTCTCTCTCTCCTGTCTCCCTCACCAGGTCCCCCTCTCTCTCTCCTGTCTCCCTCACCCGGTCCCTCTCTCTCTCTCCTGTCTCCCTCACCCGGTCCCTCTCTCTCTCCTGTCTCCCTCACCAGGTCCCTCTCTCTCTCTCCTGTCTCCCTCACCAGGTCCCCCTCTCTCTCTCCTGTCTCCCTCACCAGGTCCCCCTCTCTCTCTCCTGTCTCCCTCACCAGGTCCCCCTCTCTCTCTCCTGTCTCCCTCACCAGGTCCCTCTCTCTCTCTCTCTGTCTCCCTCACCAGGTCCCCCTCTCTCTCTCCTGTCTCCCTCACCAGGCTCCCTCTCTCTCTCTCCTGTCTCCCTCACCAGGTCCCCTCTCCTCTCTCCTGTCTCCCTCACCAGGTCCCTCTCTCTCTCTCCTGTCTCCCTCACCCGGTCCCTCTCTCTCTCTCCTGTCCTCCCTCACCAGTCCCCTCTCTCTCTCTCCTGTCTCCCTCACCAGGTCCCTCTCTCTCTCTCCTGTCTCCCTCACCAGGTCCTCTCTCTCTCTCCTGTCTCCCTCACCAGGTCCTCTCTCTCTCTCGCTGTCTCCCTCACCAGGTCCCTCTCTCTCTCTCGCTGTCTCCCTCACCAGTCCCTCTCTCTCTCTCCTGTCTCCCTCACCAGGTCCTCTCTCTGTCTCCCTCACCAGGTCCCTCTCTCCTGTCTCCCTCACCAGGTCCCTCTCTCTCCTGTCTCCCTCACCAGGTCCCTCTCTCTCCTGTCTCCCTCACCAGGTCCCTCTCTCTCCTGTCTCCCTCACCAGGTCCCCTCTCTCTCCTGTCTCCCTCACCAGGTCCCTCTCTCTCTCTCTCTCCTGTCTCCCTCACCAGGTCCCTCTCTCTCTCTCCTGTCTCCCTCACCAGGTCCCTCTCTCTCTCTCCTGTCTCCCTCACCCGGTCCTCTCTCTCTCTCCTGTCTCCCTCACCCGGTCCCTCTCTCTCTCTCCTGTCTCCCTCACCCGGTCCCTCTCTCTCTCTCCTGTCTCCCTCACCCGGTCCTCTCTCTCTCTCCTGTCTCCCTCACCCGGTCCCTCTCTCTCTCTCCTGTCTCCCTCACCAGGTCCCTCTCTCTCTCTCCTGTCTCCCTCACCAGGTCCCTCTCTCTCTCTCCTGTCTCCCTCACCAGGTCCCTCTCTCTCTCTCCTGTCTCCCTCACCAGGTCCCTCTCTCTCTCTCCTGTCTCCCTCACCAGGTCCCTCTCTCTCTCTCCTGTCTCCCTCACCAGGTCCCTCTCTCTCTCTCCTGTCTCCCTCACCCGGTCCCCCCCCCCTCGCTCTCCTGTCTCCCTCACCCGGTCCCCCCCCCCTCGCTCTCCTGTCTCCCTCACCCGGTCCCCCCCCCCTCGCTCTCCTGTCTCCCTCACCAGGTCCCCTCGCTCTCCCTCACCCGGTCCCCCCCCCACCCCCTCGCTCTCCCTCACCCGTCCCCCCCCTCCCCGGCTCTCCCTCACCCGGTCCCCCCCCTCCCCGGCTCTCCCTCACCCGGCCCCCCCCCCCCCCCCTCGCTCTCCCTCACCTGGTCTCCCCCCCCCCCCCCTTTTTATTCCACATTATATTGTGTGCCTATTGTAATAGGCATACAGTGGTATGCAAAAGTTTGTGCACCCTGGTCAAAATTGCCGTTACTGTGAACAGTTAAGCAAGTTGAAGATGAAATGATCTCCAAAAGGCATAAAGTTAAAGATGACTCATTCCCTTTATATTTTAAGCAAAAATAATTTTTATTTTCATCTTTTCACCTTGGAGTTATCTTTGACTCCACCCTTACATTTGAACCCCATCTTAAACTAATTACTAAGAATGCTTTCTTTCACCTCTGCAATATTGCACGTCTCCGCCCTTTTCTCTTGGAAACTGATGCCAATATGTTGGTCAATGCGTTTATTTTTTTCTCGCCTTGACTATTGCAATTCTCTCTTTTTATGGTCTCCCTGCCACATTGCTCAATCGCCTGCAGTACATCCAAAACTCAGCAGCAAGAGTCCTCGCACTCACCAAGCGCACTGCTCACATCACTCCTGTTTTACAGCAGCTGCACTGGTTGCCAGTTATCTCTCGGATCAAATACAACCCCGATTCCAAAAAAGTTGGGACAAAGTACAAATTGTAAATAAAAACGGAATGCAATAATTTACAAATCTCAAAAGCTGATATTGTATTCACAATAGAACATAGACAACATATCAAATGTCGAAAGTGAGACATTTTGAAATTTCATGCCAAATATTGGCTCATTTGAAATTTCATGACAGCAACACATCTCAAAAAAGTTGGGACAGGGGCAATAAGAGGCTGGAAAAGTTAAAGGGACAAAAAAGGAACAGCTGGAGGACCAAATTGCAACTCATTAGGTCAATTGGCAATAGGTCATTAACATGACTGGGTATAAAAAGAGTATCTTGGAGTGGCAGCGGCTCTCAGAAGTAAAGATGGGAAGAG